>NC_039360.1:165922522-165926702 GCF_003573695.1 Papaver somniferum | reverse complement strand
CGAGGTGTCAAATATATAAGATTGGATCAAACTGCAACCTATCACTTAACTCAGGTTGAAAGATTACCATATACAAACCCGATGTTCTCGCCCGAGCGAGGTTCGAGGTGTCAAATATATCAGATTGGATGAAACTGCAACATATCACTTAACTCAGGTTGCAAGATTACCATATACAATTCTGATGTTCTTGTACGGGCGAGGTTCGAGGTGTCAAATATATCAGATTAGATGAAACTGCAACCTATCACTTAACTCAGGTTGCAAGATTACCATATACAGACCCGATGTTCTTGTCCGATCGAGGTTCGAGGTGTGAAATATATCAGATTGGATGAAACTGCAGCATATCACTTAACTCAGGTTGCAAAATTACCATATACAATTCTGATGTTCTTATACGGGCGAGGTTCGAGGTGTCAAATAAATCAGATTGGGTGAAACTACAACCTATCACTTAACTCAGGTTGCAAGATTAACATATACAGACCCGATATTCTCGTCCGAGCGAGGTTCGAGGTGTCAAATAAATCAGATTGGATGAAACTGCAACCTATCACTTAACTCAGGTTGCAATATTACCATATACAATTTTGATGTTCTTGTACGGGCGAGGTTCGAGGTGTCAAATATATCGGATTGGATGAAACTGCGACCTATCCCTTATCTCAGGTTGCAAGATTACCATATACAAACCCGAAGTTCTTGTCCAATCGAGGTTCGAGGTGTCAAATATATCAGATTGGATGAAACTGCAACACATCACTTAACTCAGGTTACAAAATTACCATATACGAACCCGATGTTCTCGTCCGAGCGAGGTTCGAGGTGTCAAATATATTAGATTGGATCAAACTGCAACCTATCACTTAACTCGGGTTGCAAGATTACCATATTCAAACCCGATGTTCTCGTCCGGGCGAGGTTCGAGGTGTCAAATATATAAGATTGGATCAAACTGCAACCTATCACTTAACTCAGGTTGCAAGATTACCATATACAAACCCGATGTTCTCATCCGGGCGAGGATCTAGGTGTCAAATATATCAGATTGGATAAAACTGCAACCTATCCCTTAACTCAGGTTGTAAGATTACCATATTCAGACCTGATGTTCTCGTTCGGGCAAGGTTCGAGGTGTCAAATATATCATATTGGATGAAACTGCAACCTATCACTTAACTCGGGTTGCAAGATTACCATACACAGACCCGAAATTCTCGTCGGGGCGAGGTTCGAGGTGTCAAATATATCAGATTGGATGAAACTGCAACCTATCAATTAACTATGGTTGCAAGATTACCATATACAGACCTGATTTTCTAGTCCTGGAGAGGTTCTAGGTGTCATATATATCAGATTGGATGAAACTACAACCTATCACTTAACTCAGGTTGCAAGATTACCATATACAGACCCGATTTTCTCGTCCGGGCGAGGTTCGAGGTGTCAAATATATCAGATTAGATGAAACTTCAACTTATCACTTAACTCAGGTTGCAAGATTACCATATACATACCCGAAGTTCTCGTCCGAGCGAGGTTCGAGGTGTCAATTATATCAGATTGGATGAAACTGAAACCTATCACTTATCTCAGGTTGCAAGATTACCATATACAATTCCGATGTTCTCGTCCGGGCGATTTTCGAGGTGTCAAATATATCAGATTGGATCAAACTGCAACCTATCACTTAACTTAGGTTGCAAGATTACCATATACAAACCCGATGTTCTCGTCCGGGCGAGGTTCTAGGTGTCAAATATATAAGATTGGATGAAACTGCAACCTATCCCTTAACTCAGTTTGTAAGATTACAATATACATACCCGATGTTCTCTTCCGGACGAAGTTCGAGGTGTCAAATATATCAGATTGGATGACACTGCAACCTATCACTTAACTTTGGTTGCAAGATTACCATATATAGACCCGATGCTCTGGTCCGAGCGAGGTTCTAGGTGTCAAATTTATCATATTGGATGAAACTCCAACCTATGACTTAACTCAGGTTGCAAGATTACCATATACAAACCCGATGTTCTAGTCCGGGCGAGGTTCGAGGTCTCAAATATATCAGATTAGATGAAACTGCAACCTATCACTTGACTTAGGTTGCAAGATTACCATATACAGATCCGATGTTCTCGTCCGAGCGAGGATTGAGGTGTCAAATAAATCAGATTGGGTGAAACTACAACCTATCACTTAACTCAGGTTGCAAGATTACCATATACAGACCCGATGTTCTCGTCCGAGCGAGGTTCGAGGTGTCAAATAAATCAGATTGGATGAAACTGCAACATATCACTTAACTCAGGTTGCAAGATTACCATGTACAATTCTGATGTTCTTGTACGGGAGAGGTTCGAGGTGTCAAATATATATCAGATTGGATGAAATTGCAACCTATCACTTAACTCAAGTTGCAAGATTGTCATATACAGACCCGAAGTTCTCGTCCGGGCGAGGTTCGAGGTGTCAAATATATCAAATTGGATCAAACTGCAACCTATCACTTAACTCAGGTTGAAAGATTACCATATACAAACCCGATGTTCTCGCCCGAGCGAGGTTCGAGGTGTCAAATAAATCAGATTAGATGAAACTGCAACCTATCACTTAACTCAGGTTGCAAGATTACCATATACAATTCTGATGTTCTTGTACGGGCGAGGTTCGAGGTGTCAAATATATCAGATTGGATGAAACTGCAACCTATCACTTAACTCAGGTTGCAAGATTACCATATACAGACCCGATGTTCTCGTCCGATCGAGGTTCGAGGTGTGAAATATATCAGATTGGATGAAACTGCAGCATATCACTTAACTCAGGTTGCAAAATTACCATATACAATTCTGATGTTCTTATACGGGCGAGGTTCGAGGTGTTTAATAAATCAGATTGGGTGAAACTACAACCTATCACTTAACTCAGGTTGCAAGATTAACATATACAACCCGATATTCTCGTCCGAGCGAGGTTCGAGGTGTCAAATAAATCAGATTGGATGAAACTGCAACCTATCACTTAACTCAGGTTGCAATATTACCATATACAATTCTGATGTTCTTGTACGGGCGAGGTTCGAGGTGTCAAATATATCGGATTGGATGAAACTGCGACCTATCCTTTAACTCAGGTTGCAAGATTACCATATACAAACCCGAAGTTCTTGTCCAATCGAGGTTCGAGGTGTCAAATATATCAGATTGGATAAAACTGCAACACATCACTTAACTCAGGTTGAAAAATTACCATATACGAACCCGATGTTCTCGTCCGAGCGAGGTTCGAGGTGTCAAATATATTAGATTGGATCAAACTGCAACCTATCACTTAACTCGGGTTGCAAGATTACCATATAAAAACCCGATGTTCTCGTCCGGGCGAGGTTCGAGGTGTCAAATATATAAGATTGGATCAAACTGCAACCTATCACTTAACTCAGGTTGCAAGATTACCATATACAAACCCGATGTTCTCGTCCGAGCGAGGTTCTAGGTGTCAAATATATCAGATTGGATAAAACTGCAACCTATCCCTTAACTCAGGTTGTAAGATTACCATATTCAGACCTGATGTTCTCGTTCGGGCAAGGTTCGAGGTGTCAAATATATCATATTGGATGAAACTGCAACCTATCACTTAACTCGGGTTGCAAGATTACCATATACAGACCCGAAATTCTCGTCGGGGCGAGGTTCGAGGTGTCAACTATATCAGATTGGATGAAACTGCAACCTATCAATTAACTATGGTTGCAAGATTACCATATACAGACCTGATTTTCTAGTCCTGGAGAGGTTCTAGGTGTCATATATATCAGATTGGATGAAACTACAACCTATCACTTAACTCAGGTTGCAAGATTACCATATACAAACCCGATTTTCTCGTCCGGGCAAGGTTCGAGGTGTCAAATATATCAGATTAGATGAAACTTCAACTTATCACTTAACTCAGGTTGCAAGATTACCATATACATACCCGAAGTTCTCGTCCGAGCGAGGTTCGAGGTGTCAATTATATCAGATTGGATGAAACTGAAACCTATCACTTATCTCAGGTTGCAAGATTACCATATACAATTCCGATGTTCTCGTCCGGGCGATTTTCGAGGTGTCAAATATATCAGATTGGATCAAACTGCAACCTATCACTTAACTTAGGTTGC
>NC_039360.1:165919773-165922512 GCF_003573695.1 Papaver somniferum | reverse complement strand
GGGCAAGGTTCGAGGTGTCAAATATATCATATTGGATGAAACTGCAACCTATCACTTAACTCGGGTTGCAAGATTACCATATACAGACCCGAAATTCTCGTCGGGGCGAGGTTCGAGGTGTCAAATATATCAAATTGGATGAAACTGCAACCTATCAATTAACTATGGTTGCAAGATTACCATATACAGACCTGATTTTCTGGTCCTGGAGAGGTTCTAGGTGTCATATATATCAGATAGGATGAAACTACAACCTATCACTTAACTCAGGTTGCAAGATTACCATATACAGACCCGATTTTCTCGTCCGGGCGAGGTTCGAGGTGTCAAATATATCAGATTAGATGAAACTTCAACTTATCACTTAACTCAGGTTGAAGGATTACCATATACATCCCCAAAGTTCTCGTCCGAGCGAGGTTCAAGGTGTCAATTATATCAGATTGGATGAAACTGAAACCTATCACTTATCTCAGGTTGCAAGATTACCATATACAATTCCGATGTTCTCGTCCGGGCGATTTTCGAGGTGTCAAATATATCAGATTGGATCAAACTGCAACCTATCACTTAACTTAGGTTGCAAGATTACCATATACAAACCCGATGTTCTCGTCCGGGCGAGGTTCTAGGTGTCAAATATATAAGATTGGATGAAACTGCAACCTATCCCTTAACTCAGTTTCTAAGATTACAATATACATACCCGATGTTCTCGTCCGGACGAGGTTCGAGGTGTCAAATATATCAGATTGGATGACACTGCAACCTATCACTTAACTTTGGTTGCAAGATTACCATATACAGACCCGATGCTCTGGTCCGAGCGAGGTTCTAGGTGTCAAATTTATCATATTGGATGAAACTCCAACCTATGACTTAACTCAGGTTGCAAGATTACCATACACAAACCCGATGTTCTAGTCCGGGCGAGGATCTAGGTGTCAAATATATCAGATTGGATAAAACTGCAACCTATCCCTTAACTCAGGTTGTAAGATTACCATATTCAGACCTGATGTTCTCGTTTGGGCAAGGTTCGAGGTGTCAAATATATCATATTGGATGAAACTGCAACCTATCACTTAACTCGGGTTGCAAGATTACCATATACAGACCCGAAATTCTCGTCGGGGCGAGGTTCGAGGTGTCAAATATATCAAATTGGATGAAACTGCAACCTATCAATTAACTATGGTTGCAAGATTACCATATACAGACCTGATTTTCTGGTCCTGGAGAGGTTCTAGGTGTCATATATATCAGATAGGATGAAACTACAACCTATCACTTGACTCAGGTTGCAAGATTACCATATACAGATCCGATGTTCTCGTCCGAGCGAGGTTTGAGGTGTCAAATAAATCAGATTTGTTGAAACTAAAACCTATCACTTAACTCAGGTTGCAAGATTACCATATACAGACCCGATGTTCTCGTCCGAGCGAGGTTCGAGGTGTCAAATAAATCAGATTGGATGAAACTGAAACCTATCACTTAAATCAGCTTGCAAGATTACCATATACAATTCCGATGTTCTCGTCCGGGCGAGGTTCGAGGTGTCAAATATATCAGATTGGATCAAACTGCAACCTATCACTTAACTCGGGTTGCAAGATTACCATATACTAACCCGATGTTCTCGTCCGGGCGAGGTTCTAGGCGTCAAATATATCAGATTTGATGAAACTGTAACCTATCCCTTAACTCAAGTTGTAAGATTACCATATACAGACCCGATGTTCTCTTCCGGGTGAGGTTCTAGGTGTCAAATATATCAGATTGGATGAAATTGCAACCTATCCCTTAACTCATGTTGTAAGATTACCATATACAGACCCGATGTTATCGTCCGGGCGAGGTTCGAGGTGTCAAATATATCAGATTGAATGAAACTGCAACTTATCAATTAACTCAGGTTGCAAGATTACCATATACAGATTCGATGTTCTCGTCCGAGCGAGGTTCGAGGTATCAAATATATCAGATTAGATGAAACTGCAACCTATCACTTGACTCAGTTTGCAAGATTACCATATACATATACGATGTCTCATCCGAGAGAGGTTTGATGTGTCAAATAAATCAGATTGGGTGAAACTACAACCTATCACTTAACTCAGGTTGCAAGATTACCATATACAGACCCGATGTTCTCGTCCGAGCAAGGTTCGAGGTGTCAAATAAATCAGATTGGATGATACTGCAACCTATCACTTAACTCAGGTTGCAAGATTATCATATACAATTCTGATGTTCTTGAACGGGCGAGGTTCGAGGTGTCAAATAAATCAGATTGGGTGAAACTACAACCTACCACTTAACTCAGGTTGCAAGATTACCATATACAGACCCGATGTTCTCGTCCGAGCGAGGTTCGAGGTGTCAAATAAATCATATTGGATGAAACTGCAACCTATCACTTAACTCAGGTTGCAAGATTACCATATACAATTTCGATGATCTCGTCCGAGCGAGGTTTGAGGTGTCAAATATATCAGATTGGATCAAACTGCAACCTATCATTAAACTCAGGTTGCAAGATTACCATATACAAACCCGATGTTCTCGTCCGAGCGAGGTTCGAGGTGTCAAATAAATTAGATTGGATGAAACTGCAACCTATCACTTAACTCAGGTTGCAAGATTACCATATACAATTATGATGTTCTTGTGCGGGCGAGGTTCGAGGTGTCAAATATATCAGATTAGATGAAACTGCAACCTATCACTTAACTC
>NC_039360.1:165914509-165919663 GCF_003573695.1 Papaver somniferum | reverse complement strand
ACAGACCCGGTGTTCTCGTCCGAGCGAGGTTCGAGGTGTCAAATATATCAGATTGGATCAAACTGCAACCTATCACTTAACTCTGGTTGCAAGATTACTATATACAAACCCGATGTTCTCGTCCGGGTGAGGTTCTAGGTGTCAAATATATCATATTGGATAAAACTGCAACCTATCCCTTAACTCAGGTTGCAAGATTACCATATACAAATCCGTTGTTCTCGTCCGGGCGAGGTTCTAGGTGTCAAATATATCAGATTGGATGAAACTGCAACCTATCCCTTAACTCAGGTTGTAAGATTACCATATACAGACCTGATGTTCTCGTCCGGGCGAGGTTCGAGGTGTCAAATATATCGGATTGGATCAAACTGCAACCTATCATTTAACTCAGGTTGCAAGATTACCATATACAGACCCGAGGTTCTCTCCCGAGCGAGGTTCGAGGTGTCAAATAAATCAGATTGGATGAAACTGCAACCTATCACTTAACTCAGGTTGCAAGATTACCATATACAATTCTGATGTTCTTGTACGAGCGAGGTTCGAGGTGTCAAATATATCAGATTGGATGAAACTGCAACCTATCACTTAACTCAGGTTGCAAGATTACCATATACAGACCCGAAGTTCTCGTCCGATCGAGGTTCGAGGTGTGAAATATATCAGATTGGATGAAACTGCAACATATCACTTATCTCAGGTTGCAAAATTACCATATTCAATTCTGATGTTCTTATACGGGCGAGGTTCGAGGTGTCAAATAAATCAGATTGGGTGAAACTACAACCTATCACTTAACTCAGGTTGCAAGATTAACATATACAGACCCGATGTTCTCGTCCGAGCGAGGTTCGAGGTGTCAAATAAATCAGATTGGATGAAACTGAAACCTATCACTTAACTCAGGTTGCAAGATTACCATATACAATTCCGATGTTCTCGTCTGGGCGAGGTTCGAGGTGTCAAATATATCAGATTGGATCAAACTGCAACCTGTCACTTAACTCAGGTTGCAAGATTACCATATACAAAACCTATGTTCTCTTCCGGGCGAGGTTCTAGGTGTCAAATATATCAGATTGGATGAAACTGCAACCTATCCCTAAACTCAGGTTGTAACATTACCATATACAGACTCGATGTTCTCTTCCGGGCGAGGTTCGAGGTCTCAAATATATCAGATTGGATGACACTGCAACCTATCACTTAACTCGGGTTGCAAGATTACCATATACAGACACGATGCTCTAGTCCGGGCGAGGTTCTAGGTGTCAAATTTATCATATTGGATGAAACTCCAACCTATCACTTAACTCAGGTTGCAAGATTACCATATACAGACCCGATGTTCTAGTCCGGGCGAGGTTCGAGGTATCAAATATATCAGATTATATGAAACTGCTACCTATCACTTGACTCAGGTTGCAATATTACCATATACATATCCGATGTTCTCATCCGAGCGAGGTTTGAGGTGTCAAATAAATCAGATTGGGTGAAACTACAACCTATCACTTAAATCAGGTTGCAAGATTACCAAATACAGAGCCGATGTTCTCGTCCGAGCGAGGTTCGAGGTGTCAAATAAATCAGATTGGATGAAACTGCAACATATCACTTAACTCAGGTTGCAAGATTACCATGTACAATTCTGATGTTCTTGTACGGGAGAGGTTCGAGGTGTCAAATATATATCAGATTGGATGAAATTGCAACCTATCACTTAACTCAAGTTGCAAGATTACCATATACAGACCCGAAGTTCTCGTCCGATCGAGGTTCGAGGTGTGAAATATATCAGATTGGATGAAACTGCAACATATCACTTAACTCAGGTTGCAAAATTACCATATTCAATTCTGATGTTCTTATACGGGCGAGGTTCGAGGTGTCAAATAAATCAAATTGGGTGAAACTACAACCTATCACTTAACTCAGGTTACAAGATTAACATATACAGACCCGATGTTCTCGTCCGAGCGAGGTTCGAGGTGTCAAATAAATCAGATTGGATGAAGCTGCAACCTATCACTTAACTCAGGTTGCAAGATTACCATATACAATTTTGATGTTCTTGTACGGGCGAGGTTAGAGGTGTCAAATATATCAGATTGGATGAAACTGCAACCTATCACTTAACTCAGGTTGCAAGATTACCATATACAGACCCGAAGTTCTTGTCCGATCGAGGTTCGAGGTGTCAAATATATCAGATTGGATGAAACTGCAACACATCACTTAACTCAGGTTGCAAAATTACCTTATACGACCCCGATGTTCTCGTCCGAGCGAGGTTCGGGGTGTCAAATATATTAGATTGGATCAAACTGTAACCTATCACTTAACTCGGGTTGCAAGATTACCATATACAAACCCGATTTTCTCGTCCGGGCGAGGTTCTAGGTGTCAAATATATCAGATTGGATAAAACTGCAACCTATCCCTTAACTCAGGTTGTAAGATTACCATATTCAGACCTGATGTTCTCGTTCGGTCAAGGTACGAGGTGTCAAATATATCACATTGGATGAAACTGCAACCTATCACTTAACTCGGGTTGCAAGATTACCATATACAGACCCGAAATTCTCGTCGGGGCGAGGTTCGAGGTGTCAAATATATCAGATTGAATGAAACTGCAACCTATCAATTAACTATGGTTGCAAGATTACCATATACAAACCTGATGTTCTGGTCCTGGCGAGGTTCTAGGTGTCATATATATCAGATTGGATGAAACTACAACCTATCACTTAGCTCAGGTTGCAAGATTACCAAATACAGACCCGATTTTCTCGTCCGGGCGAGGTTCGAGCTGTCAAATATATCAGATTAGATGAAACTGCAACCTATCACTTAACTCAGGTTGCAAGATTACCATATACAAACCCGATGTTCTCGTCCGAGCGAGGTTCGAGGTGTTAAATATATCAGATTGGATGAAACTGCAACTTATCAATTAACTCATGTTGCAAGATTACCATATACATACCCGATGTTCTCGTCGGGGCGAGGTTTGAGGTGTCAAATATATTAGATTGGATGAAACTACAACCTATAACTTAACTCAGGCTGCAAGATTATCATATACAAACCAGATGTTCTCGTCCGAGCGAGGTTCGAGGTGTCAAATATATCAGATTGGATGAAACTGCAACCTATCACTTAACTCAGGTTACAAGATTACCATATACAGACCTAAAGTTCTCGTCCGAGCGAGGTTCGAGGTGTCAATTATATCAGATTGGATGAAACTGAAACCTATCACTTAACTCAGGTTGCAAGATTACCATATACAATTCCGATGTTCTCGTCTGGGCGAGGTTCGAGGTGTCAAATATATCAGATTGGATCAAACTGCAACCTGTCACTTAACTCAGGTTGCAAGATTACCATATACAAAACCTATGTTCTCTTCCGGGCGAGGTTCTAGGTGTCAAATATATCAGATTGGATGAAACTGCAACCTATCCCTTAACTCAGGTTGTAACATTACCATATACAGACTCGATGTTCTCTTCCGGGCGAGGTTCGAGGTCTCAAATATATCAGATTGGATGACACTGCAACCTATCACTTAACTCGGGTTGCAAGATAACCATATACAGACACGATGCTCTAGTCCGGGCGAGGTTCTAGGTGTAAAATTTATCATATTGGATGAAACTCCAACCTATCACTTAACTCAGGTTGCAAGATTACCATATACAGACCCGATGTTCTAGTCCGGGCGAGGTTCGAGGTATCAAATATATCAGATTATATGAAACTGCTACCTATCACTTGACTCAGGTTGCAATATTACCATATACATATCCGATGTTCTCATCCGAGCGAGGTTTGAGGTGTCATATAAATCAGATTGGGTGAAACTACAACCTATCACTTAAATCAGGTTGCAAGATTACCAAATACAGAGTCGATGTTCTCGTCCGAGCGAGGTTCGAGATGTCAAATAAATCAGATTGGATGAAACTGCAACATATCACTTAACTCAGGTTGCAAGATTACCATGTACAATTCTGATGTTCTTGTACGGGAGAGGTTCGAGGTGTCAAATATATCAGATTGGATGAAATTGCAACCTATCACTTAACTCAAGTTGCAAGATTACCATATACAGACCCGATGTTCTCGTCCGAGCGAGGTTCGAGGTATCAAATATATCAGATTAGATGAAACTGCAACCTATCACTTGACTCAGTTTGCAAGATTACCATATACAGACCCGATGATCTCGTCCGAGCGAGTTTCGAGGTGTCAAATATATCAGATTGGATGAAACTGCAACCTATCACTTAACTCAGGTTGCAAGATTACCTTATACCGACCCGATGTTCTTGTCGGGGCGAGGTTCTAGGTGTCAAATATATCAGATTGGATGAAACTTCAACCTATCACTTAACTCAGGTTGCAAGATATCATATACAGACCCGATGTTCTCGTCCGAGCGAGGTTCGAGGTGTCAAATATATCAGATTGGATGAAACTGCAACCTATCACTTAACTCAGGTTACAAGATTACCATATACAGACCTGATGTTCTGGTCCTGGCGAGGTTCTAGGTGTCATATATATCAGATTGGATGAAACTACAACCTATCACTTAACTCAGGTTGCAATATTACCATATACAAACCCGATTTTCTCGTCCGGGCGAGGTTCGAGGTGTCAAATATATCAGATTAGATGAAACTACAACCTATCACTTAACTCAGGTTGCAAGATTACCATATACAGACCCGATATTCTCGTCCGAGCGAGGTTCGAGGTGTTAAATATATCACATTGGATGAAACTGCAACTTATCAATTAACTCAGGTTGCAAGATTACAATATACATACCCGATGTTCTCGTCGGGGCGAGGTTTGAGGTGTCAAATATATCAGATTGGATGAAACTGCAACCTATCACTTAACTCAGGTTGCAAGATTACCATATACAGACCCGATGTTCTCGTCCGAGCGAGGTTTGAGGTGTCAAATATATCATATTGGATGAAACTGCAACCTATCACTTAACTCAGGTTACAAGATTACCATATACAGACCCGAAGTTCTCGTCCGGGCGAGGTTCGAGGTGTCAATTATATCAGATTGAATGAAACTGAAACCTGTCACTTAACTCAGGTTGCAAGATTACCATATACA
>NC_039360.1:165903316-165914282 GCF_003573695.1 Papaver somniferum | reverse complement strand
GGATGAAACTGCAACCTATCCCTTAACTCAGGTTGTAAGATTACCATATACAGACCCGATGTTCTCGTCCGGGCGAGGTTCGAGGTCTCAAATATATCAGATTGGATGACACTGCAACCTATCACTTAACTCGGGTTGCAAGATAACCATATACATACACGATGCTCTGGTCCGGGCGAGGTTCTAGGTGTCAAATTTATCATATTGGATGAAACTCCAACCTATCACTTAACTCAGGTTGCAAGATTACCATATACAGACCCGATGTTCTAGTCCGGGAGAGGTTCGAGGTATCAAATATATCAGATTAGATGAAACTGCAACCTATCACTTGACTGAGGTTGCAATATTACCATATACATATCCGATGTTCTCGTCCGAGCGAGGTTTGAGGTGTCAAATAAATCAGATTGGGTGAAACTACAACCTATCACTTAACTCAGGTTGCAAGATTACCATATACAGACTCGATGTTGAGGTGTCAAATAAATCAGATTGGATGAAACTGCAACCTATCACTTAAATCAGGTTGCAAGATTACCATGTACAATTCTGATGTTCTTCTACGGGCGAGGTTCGAGGTGTCAAATATATCAGATTAGATGAAACTGCAACCTATAACTTAACTCAAGTTGCAAGATTACCATATACAGTCCCGATGTTCTCGTCCGAGCGAGGTTCGAGGTGTCAAATAAATCAGATTGGATGAAACTGCAACCTATCACTAAACTCAGGTTGCAAGATTACCATATACAAACCCAATGATCTCGTCCGAGCGAGGTTCGAGGTGTTAAATATATCAGATTGTATGAAACTGCAACCTATCACTTAACTCAGGCTCCAAGATTACCATATACAGACCCGATGTTCTCGCCCGGGCGAGGTTTTAGGTGTCCAATATATCAGATTGGATGAAACTGCAACCTATCAATTAACTTAGGCTGCAAGATTACCATATACCGACCCGATGTTCTTGTCGGGGCGAGGTTCTATGTGTCAAATATATCAGATTGGATGAAACTTCAACCTATCACTTAACTCAGGTTGCAAGATACCATATACAGACCCGATGTTCTCGTCCGAGCGAGGTTCGCGGTATCAACTATATCAGATTGGATGAAACTGCAACCTATCACTTTACTCAGGTTACAAGATTACCATATACAGACCCGAAGTTCTCGTCCGAGCGAGGTTCGAGGTGTCAAATATATCAGATTGGATGAAACTGCAACATATCACTTAACTCAGGTTGCAAAATTACCATATACAGACCCGATTTTCTCGTCCGAGCGAGGTTTGAGGTGTCAAATATATCAGATTGGATCAAACTGCAACCTATCACTTAACTCAGGTTGCAAGATTACCATATACAAACCCGATGTTCTCGTCTGGGCGAGGTTCTAGGTATCAAATATATCAGATTGGATGAAACTGCAACCCATCCCTTAACTCAGGTTGTAAGATTACCATATTCAGACCTGATGTTCTCGTTCGGGCGAGGTTCGAGGTGTCAAATATATCATATTGGATTAAACTGCAACCTATCACTTAACTCGGGTTGCAAGATTACCATATACAGACCCGATGTTCACGTCGGGGCGAGGTTCGAGGTGTCAAATATATCATATTGGATGAAACTGCAACCTATCAATTAACTCAGGTTGCAAGATTACCATATACGGACCTGATGTTCTGGTCCTGGAAAGGTTCTAAGTGTCATATATATCAGATTGGATGAAACTATAACCTATCACTTAACTCAAGTTGCAAGATTACCATATACAGACCCGATTTTCTCGTCCGGGCGAGGTTCGAGGTGTCAAATATATCAGATTAGATGAAACTTCAACCTATCACTTAACTCAGGTTGCAAGATTACCATATAAAATTCTGATGTTCTCGTCCGGGCGAGGTTCGAGGTGTCAAATATATCAGATTGGATCAAACTGCAACCTATCACTTAACTCAGGTTGCAAGATTACCATATACAAACCCGATGTTCTCGTCCGGGCGAGGTTCTAGGTGTCAAATATATAAGATTGGATGAAACTGCAACATATCCCTTAACTCAGGTTGTAAGATTACCATATACAGACCCGATGTTCTCGTCCGGGCAAGGTTCTAGGTGTCAAGTATATCAGATTGGATGACACTGCAACCTATCACTTAACTTGGGTTGCAAGATTACCATATACAGACCCGATGCTCTGGTCCGGGCGCGGTTCTAGGTGTCAAATATATCATATTGGATGAAACTCCAACCTATCACTTAACTCAGGTTGCAAGATACCATATACAGACCCGATGTTCTAGTCCGGGCGAGGTTCGAGGTATCAAATATATCAGATTAGATGAAACTGCAACCTATGACTTGACTCAGGTTGCAATATTACCTTATAAAAATCCGATGTTCTCGTCCGAGCGAGGTTTGAGGTGTCAAATAAATCAGATTGGGTGAAACTACAACCTATCACTTAACTCAGGTTGCAAGATTACCATATACAGACCCGATGTTCTCGTCCGAGCGAGGTTCGAGGTGTCAAATAAATCAGATTGGATGAAACTGCAACCTATCACTTAACTGAGGTTGCAAGATTACCATATAGAAACTCGATGATCTCGTCCTGCGAGGTTCGAGGTGTCAAATATATCTGATTGGATGAAACTGCAACCTATCACTTAACTCAGGTTGCAAGATTACCATATACAGACCTGATGTTCTCGCCCGGGGGAGGTTCTAGGTATCAAATATATCAGATTGGATGAAACTGCAACCTATCAATTAACTCAGGCTGTAAGATTACCATATACCGACCCGATGTTCTTGTCGGGGCGAAGTTCTAAGTGTCAAATATATCAGATTGGATGAAACTTCAACCTATCACTTAACTCAGGTTGCAAGATACCATATACAGACCAGAAGTACTCGTCCGAGCGAGGTTCGAGGTGTCAAATATATCATATTGGATGAAACTGCAACCTATCACTTAACTCAGGTTATAAGATTACCATATACAATATCGAAGTTCTCGTCCGAGCGAGGTTCAAGGTGTCAAATATATCAGATTGGATGAAACTGCAACATATCACTTAACTCAGGTTGCAAAATTACCATATACATACCCGATGTTCTCGTCCGGGCGAGGTTCGAGGTGTCAAATATATCAGATTGGATGAAACTGCAACCTATCCCTTAACTCAGGTTGCAAGATTACCATATACAGGCCCAATGTTCTCGTCCGTGCGAGGTTATAGGTGTCCAACATATCAGATTGGATGAAACTACAACCTATCCCTTAACTCAGGTTGTAAGATTACCATTTACAGACCCGATGTTCTCGTCCGGGCGAGGTTCGAGGTGTCAAATATATCAGATTGGATGAAACTGCAACCTATCACTTAACTCAGGTTGCAAGATTCCTATATACAGGCCCGATGTTCTCGTCCAGACGAGGTTCCAGGTGTCAAACATATCAGATTGGGTGAAACTACAACCTATCCCTTAACTCAGGTTGTAAGATTACCATATACAGACCCGATGTTCTCGTCCGGGCGAGGTTCGAGGTGTCAAATATATCAGATTGGATGAAACTGCTACATATCACTTAACTCGGGTTGCAAGATTACCATATACAGACCCGATGCTCTGGTCCGGGCGAGGTTCTAGGTGTCAAATATGTTATATTGGATGAAACTTTAACCTATACCTTAACTCAGGTTGCAAAATTACCATATACAGACCCGATGTTCTAGTCCGGGCGAGGTTCGAGGTATCAAATATATCAGATTGGATGAAACTGCAACCTATCACTTGACTCAGGTTGCAAGATTACCATATACAGACCCGATGTTCTCGTCCGAGCGAGGTTCGAGGTGTCAAATAAATCAGATTAGATGAAACTGCAACCTATCACTTAACTCAGTTTGCAGGATTACCATATACAGTCCCGATGTTCTCGTCCGAACGAGGTTCGAGGAGTCAAATATATCAGATTGGATGAAACTGCAACCTATCCCTTAAGTCAGGTTGCAAGATTACTATATACAGACCCGATGTTCTCGCCCGGCGAGGTTCTAGGTGTCAAATATATCAGATTGGATGAAACTGCAACCTATCCCTTAAGTCAGGTTGCAAGATTACCATATACAGACCTGATGTTCTGGTCCTGGCGAGGTTCTAGGTGTCATATATATCAGATTGGATGAAACTGCAACCTATCACTTAACTCGGGTTGCAAGATTACCATATACAGAGCCGATGTTCTCGTCAGGGCGAGGTTCGAGGTGTCAAATATATCAGATTGGATGAAACTGCAACCTATCACTCAACTCAGGTTGCAAGATTACCATATACAAACCCGATGTTCTCGTCCGACCGAGGTTCGAGGTGTCAAATATATCACATTGGATAAAACTGCAACCTATCACTTAACTCAGGTTGCAAGATTACCATATAAAGACCCGATGTTCTCGTCGGGGAGAGGTTCGAGGTGTCAAATATATCAGATTGGATGAAACTGCAACCTATCACTTAACTCAGGTTGCAAGATTACCATATACGGACCTGATGTTCTGGTCCGGGCGAGGTTCTAGGTGTCATATATATCAGATTGGATGAAACTTCAACCTATCACTTAACTTAGGTTGCAAGATTACCATATACAGACCCGATGTTCTCGTCGGGGCGAGGTTCGAGGTGTCAAATATATCAGATTGGATGAAACTGCAACCTATTACTTAACTGAGGTTGCAAGATTACCAAATACAGACCCGATGTTCTCGTACGAGCGAGGCTCGAGGTTCAAATATATCAGATTGGATGAAACTGCAACCTATCACTTAACTCAGGTTGCAAGATTACCATATACAGACCCGATGTTCTCGTCGGGGCGAGGTTCGAGGTGTCAAATATATTAGATTGGATGAACTGCAACCTATTACTTAACTCAGGTTGCAAGATTACCATATACAGACCCGATGTTCTCGTCCGAGCGAGGTTCGAAGTGTCAAATATATCAGATTGGATGAAACTGCAACCTATCACTTAACTCAGGTTGTAAGATTACCATATACATACCCGATATTTTCGTCTGGTTGAGGTTCTAGGTTTCATATATATCAGATTGGATGAAACTGCAACCTATCACTTAACTCAGGTTGCAAGATTACCATATACAAATCCGATGTTCTCGTCAGGGCGAGGTTCGAGGTGTCAAATATATCAGATTGGATGAAACTGCAACCTATCACTTAACTCAGATTGCAAGATTACCATATACAGACCCGGTGTTCTCGTCCGAGCGAGGTTCGAGGTGTCAAATATATCATATTCGTTGAAACTGCAACCTATCACTTAACTCAGGTTGCAAGATTACCATATACAGACCCGACTTTCTCATCCGGGCGAGGTTCTAGGTGACAAATATATCCGATTGGATGAAACTGCAACCTATCCCTTAACTCAGGTTATAAGATTACCATATAAAGACCCGATGTTCTCGTCCGGGCGAGGTTCGAGGTGTCCAATATATCAGATTGGATGAAACTGCAACCAATCACTTAACTCAGGTTGCAATATTACCATATACAGGCCCTATGTTCTCGTCCGAGCGAGGTTCGAGGTGTCAAATATATCAGATTGGATGAAACTGCAAATAATCACTTAACTCATGTTGCAAGATTATCATATACATACCCGATGTTCTGGTCTGGGGGAGGTTCTAGGTGTCATATATATCAGATTGGATGAAATTGCAACCTATCACTTAACTCAGGTTGCAAGATTACCATATACATACCTGATGTTCTGGTCCGGGCGAGGTTCTAGGTGTCATATATATCAGATAGGATGAAACTGCGATCACTTAACTCAGGTTGCAAGATAACCATATACAGAACCGATGTTCTCATCAGGGCGAGGTTCGAGGTGTCAAATATATCAGATTGATTGAAACTGCAACCTATCACTTAACTCATGTGGCAAGATTAAGATATACAGACCCGATGTTCTCGTCCGGGCGAGGTTCTAGGTGTAAAATATATACGATTGGATGAAACTGTAACCTATCCCTTAACTCAGGTTGCAAGATTACCATATACAGACCCGATGTTCTGGTCCAGGCGAGGTTCTAGGTGTCATATATATCAGATTGGATGAAACTGCAACCTATCACTTAACTCAGGTTGCAAGATTACCATATACAAACCCGATTTTCTCGTCCGGGCGAGGTTCGAGGTGTCAAATATATCATATTGGATGAAAATGCGACCTATCACTTAACTCAGATTGCAAGACTACCATATACAGACACGACGTTTTCGTCCGAGCGAGGTTCGAGGTGTCAAATATATCAGATTGGATGAAACTGCAACCTATCACTTAACTCAGGTTGCAAGATTACCATATACAGGCCCGATGTTCTAGTCCAGGGGAGGTTCTAGGTGTCAAACATATCAGATTGGTTGAAACAACAACTTATCCCTTAACTCAGGTTGTAAGATTACTATATACAGACCCGATGTTCTCATCCGGGCGAGGTTCGAGGTATCAAATATATCAGATTGGATGAAACTGCTACCTATCATTTAACTCGGATTGCAAGATTACCATATACAGACCCGATGCTCTGGTCCGGTCGAGGTTCTAGGTGTCAAATATATTATATTGGATGAAACTTTAACCTATCCCTTAACTCAAGTTTCAAAATTACCATATACAGACCCGATGTTCTAGTCCGGGCGAGGTTCGAGATATTAAATATATCAGATTGGATGAAACTGCAACCTATCACTTGACTCAGGTTGCAAGATTACCATATACAGAGCCGATGTCCTTGTCCGAGCGAGGTTCGAGGTGTCAAATAAATCAGATTAGATGAAACTGCAACCTATAACTTAACTCTGGTTGCAGGATTACCCTATACAAACCCGATGTTCTCGTCCGAACGAGGTTCGAGGTGTCAAATATACCAGATTGGATGAAACTGCAACCTATCACTTAACTCAGGTTGCAAGATTACTATATAAAGACCCGATGTTCTCGCCCGGCGAGGTTCTAGGTGTCAAATATATTAGATTGGATGAAACTGCAACCTATAACCTTAAGTCAGGTTGCAAGATTTCCATATAAAGACCCGATGTTCTGGTCCTGGCGATTTTCTAGGTGTCATATATATCAGATTGGATGAAACTGCAACCTATAACTTAACTCAGGTTGCAAGATTACCATATACAGAGCCGACGTTCTCGTACAGGCGAGGTTCGAGGTGTCAAATATATCAGATTGGATGAAACTCCAACCTATCACTTAACTCAGGCTGCGAGATTACCATATACAGACCCGATGTTCTCGTCCGAGCGAGGTTCAAGGTGTCAAATATATCATATTGGATGAAACTGCAACTTATCAATTAACTCAGGTTGGAAGATTACCATATACAGACCCGATGTTCTCGTCCGGGCGAGGTTCGGGGTGTCAAATATATCAGATTGGATGAAACTGCGACCTATCACTTAACTCAGATTGCAAGATTACCATATACAGACACGATGTTCTCGCCCGAGCGAGGTTCGAGGTGTAAAATATATCAGATTGGATAAAACTGCAACCTATCACTTAACTCAGGTTGCAAGATTACCATATACAGACCCGATGTTCTCATCCGACCGAGGTTCGAGGTGTCAAATATATCAGATTGGATGAAACTGAAACGTATCACTTAACTCAGGTTTCAAGATTACCATATATAATTCTGATGTTCTCATCCGGGCGAGGTTCGAGGTGTCAAATATATCAGATTGGATCAAACTGAAACTTATCACTCAACTCAGGTTGCAAGATTAACATATACAAACCCAATTTTCTCGTCCGGGCGAGGTTCTAGGTGTCAAATATATCAGATTGGATGAATCTGCAACCCATCCCTTAACTCAGGTTGTAAGATTACCATATACAGGCCCGATGTTCTAGTCCGGGCGAGGTTCGAGGTGTCAAATATATCATAATGGATGAAACTCCAACCTATCACTTAACTCGGGGTGCAAGATTACCATATACAGACCCGATGCTCTGGTCCGTGCGAAGTTCTAAGTGTCAAATATATCATATTGGATGAAACTCCAACCTATCACTTAACTCAGGTTGCAAGATACCATATACAGACCCGATGTTCTAGTCCGGGCGAGGTTCGAGGTATCAAATACATCAGATTAGATGAAACTGCAACCTATGACTTGAATCAGGTTGCAAGATTACCATATACAAATCCGATGTTCTCGTCCGAGCGAGGTTTGAGGTGTCAAATAAATCAGATTGGGTGAAACTACAACCCATCACTTAACTCAGGTTGCAAGATTACCATATACAGACCCGATGTTCTCGTCCGAGCGAGGTTCGAGGTGTCAAATAAATCAGATTGGATAAAACTGCAACCTATCACTTAACTCAAATTTCAAGATTACCATATACAGACCCGATGTTCTGGTCCTGGCGAGGTTCTAGTTGTCATATATATCAGATTGGATGAAACTGCAACCTATCACTTAACTCAGGTTGCAAGATTACCATATACAGAGCCGATTTTCTCGTCCGGACGAGGTTCGAGGTGTCAAATATATCAGATTGGATGAAACTGCAACCTATCACTTAACTCAGGCTGCAAGATTACCATATATAGACCCGATGTTCTCGTCCGAGCGTGGTTCAAGGTGTCAAATATATCATATTGGATGAAACTGCAACTTATCAATTAACTCGGGTTGCAAGATTACCATATATAGACCCGATGTTCTCATCCGGGCGAGGTTCGAGGTGTCAAATATATCAGATTGGATGAAACTGCGACCTAGCACTTAACTCAGATTGCAAGATTACCATATACAGACCCTATGTTCTCGTCCGAGCGTGGTTCAAGGTGTCAAATATATCATATTGGATGAAACTGCAACTTATCAATTAACTCGGGTTGCAAGATTACCATATATAGACCCGATGTTCTCATCCGGGCGAGGTTCGAGGTGTCAAATATATCAGATTGGATGAAATTGCAACCTATCACTTAACTGAGGTTGCAAGATTACCATATACATACCCGATGTTCGCGTCCGACCGAGGTTCGAGGTGTCAAATATATCAGATTGGATGAAACTGAAACGTATCACTTAACTCAGGTTGCAAGATTACCATATATAATTCCGATATTCTCGTCCGGGCGAGGTTCGAGGTGTCAAATATATCAGATTGGATCAAACTGAAACCTATCACTCAACTCAGGTTGCAAGATTACCATATACAAACCCGATGTTCTCGTCCGGGCGAGGTTTAAGGTGTCAAATATATCAGATTGGATGAAACTGCAACCTATCTCTTAACTCAGGTTGTAAGATTGCCATATACAGGCCCGATGTTCTCGTCCGGGCGAGGTTCGAGGTGTCAAATATATCATATTGGATGACACTCCAACCTATAACTTAACTCGGGTTGCAAGATTACCATATACAGACCCGATGCTCTGGTCCGTGCGAGGTTCTAGGTGTCAAATATATCATATTGGATGAAACTCCAACCTATCACTTAACTCAGGTTGCAAGATACCATATACAGACCTGATGTTCTAGTCCGGGCGAGGTTCGAGGTATCAAATACATCAGATTAGATGAAACTGCAACCTATGACTTGACTCAGGTTGCAAGATTACCATATACAGATCCGATGTTCTCGTCCGAGCAATGTTTGAGGTGTCAAATAAATCAGATTGGGTGAAACTACAACCTATCACTTAACTCAGGTTGCAAGATTACCAAATACAGACCCGATGTTCTCGTCCGAGCGAGGCTCGAGGTTCAAATATATCAGATTGGATGAAACTGCAACCTATCACTTAACTCAGGTTGCAAGATTACCATATACAGACCCGATGTTCTCGTCGGGGCGAGGTTCGAGGTGTCAAATATATTAGATTGGATGAACTGCAACCTATTACTTAACTCAGGTTGCAAGATTACCATATACAGACCCGATGTTCTCGTCCGAGCGAGGTTCGAAGTGTCAAATATATCAGATTGGATGAAACTGCAACCTATCACTTAACTCAGGTTGTAAGATTACCATATACAGACCCGATATTTTCGTCTGGTTGAGGTTCTAGGTTTCATATATATCAGATTGGATGAAACTGCAACCTATCACTTAACTCAGGTTGCAAGATTACCATATACAAATCCGATGTTCTCGTCAGGGCGAGGTTCGAGGTGTCAAATATATCAGATTGGATGAAACTGCAACCTATCACTTAACTCAGATTGCAAGATTACCATATACAGACCCGGTGTTCTCGTCCGAGCGAGGTTCGAGGTGTCAAATATATCATATTCGATGAAACTGCAACCTATCACTTAACTCAGGTTGCAAGATTACCATATACAGACCCGACTTTCTCATCCGGGCGAGGTTCTAGGTGTCAAATATAACCGATTGGATGAAACTGCAACCTATCCCTTAACTCAGGTTATAAGATTACCATATAAAGACCCGATGTTCTCGTCCGGGCGAGGTTCGAGGTGTCAAATATATCAGATTGGATGAAACTGCAACCTATCACTTAACTCAGGTTGCAATATTACCATATACAGGCCCTATGTTCTCGTCCGAGCGAGGTTCGAGGTGTCAAATATATCAGATTGGATGAAACTGCAACTAATCGCTTAACTCATGTTGCAAGATTATCATATACATACCCGATGTTCTGGTCCGGGGGAGGTTCTAGGTGTCATATATATCAGATTGGATGAAATTGCAACCTATCACTTAACTCAGGTTGCAAGATTACCATATACAGACCTGATGTTCTGGTCCGGGCGAGGTTCTAGGTGTCATATATATCAGATAGGATGAAACTGCGATCATTTAACTCAGGTTGCAAGATAACCATATACAGACCCGATGTTCTCGTCAGGGCGAGGTTCGAGG
>NC_039360.1:165889682-165903101 GCF_003573695.1 Papaver somniferum | reverse complement strand
AAGATTACCATATACAGACCCGATGTTCTGGTCCAGGCGAGGTTCTAGGTGTCATATATATCAGATTGGATGAAACTGCAACCTATCACTTAACTCAGGTTGCAAGATTACCATATACAAACCCGATTTTCTCGTCCGGGCGAGGTTTGAGGTGTCATATAAATCAGATTGGATGAAAATGCGACCTATCACTTAACTCAGATTGCAAGATTACCATATACAGACACGATGTTTTCGTCCGAGCGAGGTTCGAGGTGTCAAATATATCAGATTGGATGAAACTGCAACCTATCACGTAACTCAGGTTGCAAGATTACCATATACAGGCCCGATGTTCTAGTCCAGGGGAGGTTCTAGGTGTCAAATATATCAGATTGGTTGAAACAACAACTTATCCCTTAACTCAGGTTGTAAGATTACTATATACAGAACCGATGTTCTCATCCGGGCGAGGTTCGAGGTATCAAATATATCAGATTGGATGAAACTGCTACCTATCATTTAACTCGGATTTCAAGATTACCATATACAGACCCGATGCTCTGGTCCGGTCGAGGTTCTAGGTGTCAAATATATTATATTGGATGAAACTTTAACCTATCCCTTAACTCAAGTTTCAAAATTACCATATACAGACCCGATGTTCTAGTCCGGGCGAGGTTCGAGATATTAAATATATCAGATTGGATGAAACTGCAACCTATCACTTGACTCAGGTTGCAAGATTACCATATACAGACCCGATGTCCTTGTCCGAGGGAGGTTCGAGGTGTCAAATAAATCAGATTAGATGAAACTGTAACCTATAACTTAACTCTGGTTGCAGGATTACCCTATACAAACCCGATGTTCTCGTCCGAACGAGGTTCGAGGTGTCAAATATACCAGATTGGATGAAACTGCAACCTATCACTTAACTCAGGTTGCAAGATTACTATATAAAGACCCGATGTTCTCGCCCGGCGAGGTTCTAGGTGTCAAATATATTAGATTGGATGAAACTACAACCTATAACCTTAAGTCAGGTTGCAAGATTTCCATATAAAGACCCGATGTTCTGGTCCTGGCGATTTTCTAGGTGTCATATATATCAGATTGGATGAAACTGCAACCTATAACTTAACTCAGGTTGCAAGATTACCATATACAGAGCCGACGTTCTCGTACGGGCGAGGTTCGAGGTATCAAATATATTAGATTGGATGAAACTGCAACCTATCACTTAACTCAGGCTGCGAGATTACCATATACAGACCCGATGTTCTCGTCCGAGCGAGGTTCAAGGTGTCAAATATATCATATTGGATGAAACTGCAACTTATCAATTAACTCAGGTTGGAAGATTACCATATACAGACCCGATGTTCTCGTCCGGGCGAGGTTCGGGGTGTCAAATATATCAGATTGGATGAAACTGCGACCTATCACTTAACTCAGATTGCAAGATTACCATATACAGACACGATGTTCTCCTCCGAGCGAGGTTCGAGGTGTAAAATATATCAGATTGGATAAAAATGCAACCTATCACTTAACTCAGGTTGCAAGATTACCATATACAGACCCGATGTTCTCATCCGACCGAGGTTCGAGGTGTCAAATATATCAGATTGGATGAAACTGAAACGTATCACTTAACTCAGGTTTCAAGATTACCATATATAATTCTGATGTTCTCATCCGGGCGAGGTTCGAGGTGTCAAATATATCAGATTGGATCAAACTGAAACTTATCACTCAACTCAGGTTGCAAGATTAACATATACAAACCCAATTTTCTCGTCCGGGCGAGGTTCTAGGTGTCAAATATATCAGATTGGATGAAACTGCAACCCATCCCTTAACTCAGGTTGTAAGATTACCATATACAGGCCCGATGTTCTAGTCCGGGCGAGGTTCGAGGTGTCAAATATATCATAATGGATGAAACTCCAACCTATCACTTAACTCGGGTTGCAAGATTACCATATACAGACCCGATGCTCTGGTCCGTGCGAGGTTCTAAGTGTAAAATATATCATATTGGATGAAACTCCAACCTATCACTTAACTCAGGTTGCAAGATACCATATACAGACCCGATGTTCTAGTCCGGGCGAGGTTCGAGGTATCAAATACATCAGATTAGATGAAACTGCAACCTATGACTTGACTCAGGTTGCAAGATTACCATATACAAATCCGATGTTCTCGTCCGAGTGAGGTTTGAGGTGTCAAATAAATCAGATTGGGTGAAACTACAACCTATCACTTAACTCAGGTTGCAAGATTACCATATACAGACCCGATGTTCTCGTCCGAGCGAGGTTCGAGGTGTCAAATAAATCAGATTGGATGAAACTGCAACCTACCACTTAACTCAAATTGCAAGATTACCATAAACAATTCTGATGTTCTCGTACGGGCGAGGTTCGAGGTGTCAAATATATCAAATTGGATGATACTGCAACCTATCACTTATCTCAAGTTGCAAGATTACCATATACAGACCCGATGTTCTCGTCCAAGCGAGGTTCGAGGTGTCAAATATACCAGATTGGATGAAAGCGCAACCTATCACTTAACTCAGGTTGCAAGATTACTATATAAAGACCCGATGTTCTCGCCCGGCGAGGTTCTAGGTGTCAAATATATTAGATTGGATGAAACTACAACCTATAACCTTAAGTCAGGTTGCAAGATTTCCATATAAAGACCCGATGTTCTGGTCCTGGCGATTTTCTAGGTGTCATATATATCAGATTGGATGAAACTGCAACCTATAACTTAACTCAGGTTGCAAGATTACCATATACAGAGCCGACGTTCTCGTACGGGCGAGGTTCGAGGTATCAAATATATTAGATTGGATGAAACTGCAACCTATCACTTAACTCAGGCTGCGAGATTACCATATACAGACCCGATGTTCTCGTCCGAGCGAGGTTCAAGGTGTCAAATATATCATATTGGATGAAACTGCAACTTATCAATTAACTCAGGTTGGAAGATTACCATATACAGACCCGATGTTCTCGTCCGGGCGAGGTTCGGGGTGTCAAATATATCAGATTGGATGAAACTGCGACCTATCACTTAACTCAGATTGCAAGATTACCATATACAGACACGATGTTCTCCTCCGAGCGAGGTTCGAGGTGTAAAATATATCAGATTGGATAAAAATGCAACCTATCACTTAACTCAGGTTGCAAGATTACCATATACAGACCCGATGTTCTCATCCGACCGAGGTTCGAGGTGTCAAATATATCAGATTGGATGAAACTGAAACGTATCACTTAACTCAGGTTTCAAGATTACCATATATAATTCTGATGTTCTCATCCGGGCGAGGTTCGAGGTGTCAAATATATCAGATTGGATCAAACTGAAACTTATCACTCAACTCAGGTTGCAAGATTAACATATACAAACCCAATTTTCTCGTCCGGGCGAGGTTCTAGGTGTCAAATATATCAGATTGGATGAAACTGCAACCCATCCCTTAACTCAGGTTGTAAGATTACCATATACAGGCCCGATGTTCTAGTCCGGGCGAGGTTCGAGGTGTCAAATATATCATAATGGATGAAACTCCAACCTATCACTTAACTCGGGTTGCAAGATTACCATATACAGACCCGATGCTCTGGTCCGTGCGAGGTTCTAAGTGTAAAATATATCATATTGGATGAAACTCCAACCTATCACTTAACTCAGGTTGCAAGATACCATATACAGACCCGATGTTCTAGTCCGGGCGAGGTTCGAGGTATCAAATACATCAGATTAGATGAAACTGCAACCTATGACTTGACTCAGGTTGCAAGATTACCATATACAAATCCGATGTTCTCGTCCGAGTGAGGTTTGAGGTGTCAAATAAATCATATTGGGTGAAACTACAACCTATCACTTAACTCAGGTTGCAAGATTACCATATACAGACCCGATGTTCTCGTCCGAGCGAGGTTCGAGGTGTCAAATAAATCAGATTGGATAAAACTGCAACCTATCACTTAACTCAAATTGCAAGATTACCATATACAGACCCGATGTTCTGGTCCTGGCGAGGTTCTAGTTGTCATATATATCAGATTGGATGAAACTGCAACCTATCACTTAACTCAGGTTGCAAGATTACCATATACAGAGCCGATGTTCTCGTCCGGATGAGGTTCGAGGTGTCAAATATATCAGATTGGATGAAACTGCAACCTATCACTTAACTCAGGCTGCAAGATTACCATATACAGAGCCGATGTTCTCGTCCGGACGAGGTTCGAGGTGTCAAATATATCAGATTGGATGAAACTGCAACCTATCACTTAACTCAGGCTGCAAGATTACCATATACAGACCCGATGTTCTCGTCCGAGCGTGGTTCAAGGTGTCAAATATATCATATTGGATGAAACTGCAACTTATCAATTAACTCGGGTTGCAAGATTACCATATATAGCCCCGATGTTCTCATCCGGGCGAGGTTCGAGGTGTCAAATATATCAGATTGGATGAAACTGCGACCTATCACTTAACTCAGATTGCAAGATTACCATATACAGACACGATGTTCTCGTACGAGCGAGGTTCGAGGTGTCAAATAAATCATATTGGATGAAATTGCAACCTATCACTTAACTGAGGTTGCAAGATTACCATATACATACCCGATGTTCTCGTCCGACCGAGGTTCGAGGTGTCAAATATATCAGATTGGATGAAACTGAAACGTATCACTTAACTCAGGTTGCAAGATTACCATATATAATTCCGATATTCTCGTCCGGGCGAGGTTCGAGGTGTCAAATATATCAGATTGGATCAAACTGAAACCTATCACTCAATTCAGGTTGCAAGATTACCATATACAAACCCGATGTTCTCGTCCAGGCGAGGTTTAAGGTGTCAAATATATCAGATTGGATGAAACTGCAACCTATCTCTTAACTCAGGTTGTAAGATTACCATATACAGGCCCGATGTTCTCGTCTGGGCGAGGTTCGAGGTGTCAAATATATCATATTGGATGACACTCCAACCTATAACTTAACTCGGGTTGCAAGATTACCTTATACAGACCCGATGTTCTCGTCCGTGCGAGGTTCGAGGTGTCAAATATATCAGATTGGATGAAACTGCAACCTATCACTTAACTCAGGTTGCAAGATTACCATATACAGACCCGATGTTCTCGTCCGTGCGAGGTTCGAGGTGTCAAATAAATCAGATTGGATGAAACTGCAACCTACCACTTAACTCAAATTGCAAGATTACCATAAACAATTCTGATGTTCTCGTACGGGCGAGGTTCGAGGTGTCAAATATATCAAATTGGATGATACTGCAACCTATCACTTATCTCAAGTTGCAAGATTACCATATACAGACCCGATGTTCTCGTCCAAGCGAGGTTCGAGGTGTCAAATATACCAGATTGGATGAAAGCGCAACCTATCACTTAACTCAGGTTGCAAGATTACTATATAAAGACCCGATGTTCTCGCCCGGCGAGGTTCTAGGTGTCAAATATATTAGATTGGATGAAACTACAACCTATAACCTTAAGTCAGGTTGCAAGATTTCCATATAAAGACCCGATGTTCTGGTCCTGGCGATTTTCTAGGTGTCATATATATCAGATTGGATGAAACTGCAACCTATAACTTAACTCAGGTTGCAAGATTACCATATACAGAGCCGACGTTCTCGTACGGGCGAGGTTCGAGGTATCAAATATATTAGATTGGATGAAACTGCAACCTATCACTTAACTCAGGCTGCGAGATTACCATATACAGACCCGATGTTCTCGTCCGAGCGAGGTTCAAGGTGTCAAATATATCATATTGGATGAAACTGCAACTTATCAATTAACTCAGGTTGGAAGATTACCATATACAGACCCGATGTTCTCGTCCGGGCGAGGTTCGGGGTGTCAAATATATCAGATTGGATGAAACTGCGACCTATCACTTAACTCAGATTGCAAGATTACCATATACAGACACGATGTTCTCCTCCGAGCGAGGTTCGAGGTGTAAAATATATCAGATTGGATAAAACTGCAACCTATCACTTAACTCAGGTTGCAAGATTACCATATACAGACCCGATGTTCTCGTCCGACCGAGGTTCGAGGTGTCAAATATATCAGATTGGATGAAACTGCAACGTATCACTTAACTCAGGTTTCAAGATTACCATATATAATTCTGATGTTCTCATCCGGGCGAGGTTCGAGGTGTCAAATATATCAGATTGGATCAAACTGAAACTTATCACTCAACTCAGGTTGCAAGATTAACATATACAAACCCAATTTTCTCGTCCGGGCGAGGTTCTAGGTGTCAAATATATCAGATTGGATGAAACTGCAACCCATCCCTTAACTCAGGTTGTAAGATTACCATATACAGGCCCGATGTTCTAGTCCGGGCGAGGTTCGAGGTGTCAAATATATCATAATGGATGAAACTCCAACCTATCACTTAACTCGGGTTGCAAGATTACCATATACAGACCCGATGCTCTGGTCCGTGCGAGGTTCTAAGTGTAAAATATATCATATTGGATGAAACTCCAACCTATCACTTAACTCAGGTTGCAAGATACCATATACAGACCCGATGTTCTAGTCCGGGCGAGGTTCGAGGTATCAAATACATCAGATTAGATGAAACTGCAACCTATGACTTGACTCAGGTTGCAAGATTACCATATACAAATCCGATGTTCTCGTCCGAGTGAGGTTTGAGGTGTCAAATAAATCAGATTGGGTGAAACTACAACCTATCACTTAACTCAGGTTGCAAGATTACCATATACAGACCCGATGTTCTCGTCCGAGCGAGGTTCGAGGTGTCAAATAAATCAGATTGGATAAAACTGCAACCTATCACTTAACTCAAATTGCAAGATTACCATATACAGACCCGATGTTCTGGTCCTGGCGAGGTTCTAGTTGTCATATATATCAGATTGGATGAAACTGCAACCTATCACTTAACTCAGGTTGCAAGATTACCATATACAGAGCCGATGTTCTCGTCCGGACGAGGTTCGAGGTGTCAAATATATCAGATTGGATGAAACTGCAACCTATCACTTAACTCAGGCTGCAAGATTACCATATACAGACCCGATGTTCTCGTCCGAGCGTGGTTCAAGGTGTCAAATATATCATATTGGATGAAACTGCAACTTATCAATTAACTCGGGTTGCAAGATTACCATATATAGCCCCGATGTTCTCATCCGGGCGAGGTTCGAGGTGTCAAATATATCAGATTGGATGAAACTGCGACCTATCACTTAACTCAGATTGCAAGATTACCATATACAGACACGATGTTCTCGTACGAGCGAGGTTCGAGGTGTCAAATAAATCAGATTGGATGAAATTGCAACCTATCACTTAACTGAGGTTGCAAGATTACCATATACATACCCGATGTTCTCGTCCGACCGAGGTTCGAGGTGTCAAATATATCAGATTGGATGAAACTGAAACGTATCACTTAACTCAGGTTGCAAGATTACCATATATAATTCCGATATTCTCGTCCGGGCGAGGTTCGAGGTGTCAAATATATCAGATTGGATCAAACTGAAACCTATCACTCAACTCAGGTTGCAAGATTACCATATACAAACCCGATGTTCTCGTCCAGGCGAGGTTTAAGGTGTCAAATATATCAGATTGGATGAAACTGCAACCTATCTCTTAACTCAGGTTGTAAGATTACCATATACAGGCCCGATGTTCTCGTCCGGGCGAGGTTCGAGGTGTCAAATATATCATATTGGATGACACTCCAACCTATAACTTAACTCGGGTTGCAAGATTACCTTATACAGACCCGATGCTCTGGTCCGTGCGAGGTTCTAGGTGTCAAATATATCATATTGGATGAAACTCCAACCTATCACTTAACTCAGGTTGCAAGATACCATATACAGACCCGATGTTCTAGTCCGGGCGAGGTTCGAGGTATCAAATACATCAGATTAGATGAAACTGCAACCTATGACTTGACTCAGGTTGCAAGATTACCATATACAGATCCGATGTTCTCGTCCGAGCGAGGTTTGAGGTGTCAAATAAATCAGATTGGGTGAAACTACAACCTATCACTTAACTCAGGTTGCAAGATTACCATATACAGACCCGATGTTCTCGTCCGAGCGAGGTTCGAGGTGTCAAATAAATCAGATTGGATGAAACTGCAACCTATCACTTAACTCAAATTGCAAGATTACCATATACAATTCTGATGTTCTCGTACGGGCGAGGTTCGAGGTGTCAAATATATCAAATTGGATGAAACTTCAACCTATCACTTAGCTCAAGTTGCAAGATTACCATATACAGACCCGATGTTCTCGTCCAAGCGAGGTTCGAGGTGTCAAATAAATCAGATTGGATGAAACTGCAACCTATCACTTAACTGAGGTTGCAAGATTACCATATACAAACCCGATGTTCTCGTCCGAACGAGGTTCGAGGTGTCAAATATATTAGATTGGATGCAACTGCAACCTATCACTTAACTCAGGTTGCAAGATTACTATATACAGACCCGATGTTCTTGCCCGGCGAGGTTCTAGGTGTCAAATATATCAGATTGGATGAAACTGCAACCTATCCCTTAAGTCAGGTTACAAGATTACCATATACAGACCCGATGTTCTGGTCCTGGCGAGGTTCTAGGTGTCATATATATCAGATTGGATGAAACTTCAACCTATCACTTAACTCAGGTTGCAAGATTACCATATACAGACCCGATGTTCTCGTCCGACCGAGGTTCGAGTTGTCAAATATATCAGATTGGATGAAACTGAAACGTATCACTTAACTCAGGTTGCAAGATTACCATATATAATTCCGATGTTCTCGTCCGGGCGAGGTTCGAGGTGTCAAATATATCAGATTGGATCAAACTGCAACCTATCACTCAACTCAGGTTGCAAGATTACCATATACAAACCCGATGTTCTCGTCCGGGCGAGGTTCTAGGTGTCAAATATATCAGATTGGATGAAACTGCAACCTATCTCTTAACTCAGGTTGTAAGATTACCATATACAGACCCGATGTTCTCGTCCGAGCGAGGTTCGAGGTGTCAAATATATCAGATTGGATGACACTCCAACCTATCACTTAACTCGGGTTGCAAGATTACCATATACAGACCCGATGCTCTGGTCCGTGCGAGGTTCTAGGTCTCAAATATATCATATTGGATGAAACTCCAACCTATCACTTAACTCAGGTTGCAAGATACCATATACAGACCCGATGTTCTAGTCCGGGCGAGGTTCGAGGTATCAAATATATCAGATTAGATGAAACTGCAACCTATGACTTGACTCAGGTTGGAAGATTACCATATACAGATCCGATGTTCTCGTCTGAGCGAGGTTTGAAACGTCAAATAAATCAGATTGGGTGAAACTACAACCTATCACTTAACTCAGGTTGCAAGATTACCATATACAGACCCGATGTTCTCGTCCGAGCGAGGTTCGAGGTGTCAAATAAATCAGATTGGATGAAACTGCAACCTACCACTTAACTCAAATTGCAAGATTACCATAAACAATTCTGATGTTCTCGTACGGGCGAGGTTCGAGGTGTCAAATATATCAAATTGGATGAAACTGCAACCTATCACTTATCTCAAGTTGCAATATTACCATATACAGACCTGATGTTCTCATCCAAGCGAGGTTCGAGGTGTCAAATAAATCAGATTGGATGAAACTGCAACCTATCACTTAACTGAGGTTGCAAGATTACCATATAAAAACCCGATGTTCTCGTCCGAACGAGGTTCGAGGAGTCAAATATATCAGATTGGATGAAACTGCAACCTATCACTTAACTCAGGTTGCAAGATTACTATATACAGACCCGATGTTCTCTCCCGGCGAGGTTCTAGGTGTCAAATATATCAGATTGGATGAAACTGCAACCTATCCCTTAAGTCAGGTTCCAAGATTACCATATACAGACCTGATGTTCTGGTCCTGGCGAGGTTCTAGGTGTCATATATATCAGATTGGATGAAACTGCAACCTATCACTTAACTCAGGTTGCAAGATTACCATATACAGAGCCGATGTTCTCGTCCGGGCGAGGTTCGAGGTGTCAAATATATTAGATTGGATGAAACTACAACCTATCACTTAACTCAGGTTGCAAGATTACCATATACAGACCCGATGTTCTCGTCCGAGCGAGGTTCGAGGTGTCAAATATATCATATTGGATGAAGCTACAACTTATCAATTAACTCAGGTTGCAAGATTACCATATACAGACCCGATGTTCTCGTCCGGGCGAGGTTCGAGGTGTCAAATATATCAGATTGGATGAAACTGCGACATATCACTTAACTCAGATTGCAAGATTACCATATACAGACACGATGTTCTCGTCCGAGCGAGGTTCGAGGTGTCAAATATATCAGATTGGATGAAACTGCAACCTATCACTTAACTCAGGTTGCAAGATTACCATATACAGACCCGATGTTCTAGTCCGACCGAGGTTCGAGGTGTCAAATATATCAGATTGGATGAAACTGAAACGTATCACTTAACTTAGGGTGCAAGATTACCATATATAATTCCGATGTTCTCGTCCGGGCGAGGTTCGAGGTGTCAAATATATCAGATTGGATCAAACTGCAACCTATCACTCAACTCAGGTTGCAAGATTACCATATACAAAACCGATGTTCTCGTCCGGGCGAGTTTTAGGTGTCAAATATATCAGATTGGATGAAACTGCAACCTATCCCTTAACTCAGGTTGTAAGATTACCATATACAGACCCAATGTTCTCGTCCGGGCGAGGTTCGAGGTGTCAAATATATCAGATTGGATGACACTCCAACCTATCACTTAACTCGGGTTGCAAGATTACCATATACAGACCCGATGCTCTGGTCCGTGCGAGGTTCTAGGTGTCAAATATATCATATTGGATGAAACTCCAACCTATCAATTAACTCAGGTTGCAAGATACCATATACAGACCCGATGTTCTAGTCCGGGCGAGGTTCGAGGTATCAAATATATCATATTAGATGAAACAACAACCTATGACTTGACTCAGGTTGCAAGATTACCATATACAGATCCGATGTTCTCGCCGAGCGAGGTTTGAGGTGTCAAATAAATCAGATTGGGTGAAACTACAACCTATCACTTAACTCAGGTTGCAAGATTACCATATACAGACCCGATGTTCTCGTCCGAGCGAGGTTCGAGGTGTCAAATAAATCAGATTGGATGAAACTGCAACCTACCACTTAACTCAAATTGCAAGATTACCATAAACAATTCTGATGTTCTCGTACGGGCGAGGTTCGAGGTGTCAAATATATCAAATTGGATGAAACTGCAACCTATCACTTATCTCAAGTTGCAAGATTACCATATACAGACCCGATGTTCTCATCCAAGCGAGGTTCGAGGTGTCAAATAAATCAGATTGGATGAAACTGCAACCTATCACTTAACTGAGGTTGCAAGATTACCATATAAAAACCCGATGTTCTCGTCCGAACGAGGTTCGAGGAGTCAAATATATCAGATTGGATGAAACTGCAACCTATCACTTAACTCAGGTTGCAAGATTACTATATACAGACCCGATGTTCTCTCCCGGCGAGGTTCTAGGTGTCAAATATATCAGATTGGATGAAACTGCAACCTATCCCTTAAGTCAGGTTCCAAGATTAACATATACAGACCCGATGTTCTGGTCCTGGCGAGGTTCTAGGTGTCATATATATCAGATTGGATGAAACTGCAACCTATCACTTAACTCAGGTTGCAAGATTACCATATACAGAGCCGATGTTCTCGTCCGGGCGAGGTTCGAGGTGTCAAATATATTAGATTGGATGAAACTACAACCTATCACTTAACTCAGGTTGCAAGATTAGCATATACAGACCCGATGTTCTCGTCCGAGCGAGGTTCGAGGTGTCAAATATATCATATTGGATGAAACTGCGACCTATCACTTAACTCAGATTGCAAGATTACCATATACAGACACGATGTTCTCGTACGAGCGAGGTTCGAGGTGTCAAATAAATCAGATTGGATGAAATTGCAACCTATCACTTAACTGAGGTTGCAAGATTACCATATACATACCCGATGTTCTCGTCCGACCGAGGTTCGAGGTGTCAAATATATCAGATTGGATGAAACTGAAACGTATCACTTAACTCAGGTTGCAAGATTACCATATATAATTCCGATATTCTCGTCCGGGCGAGGTTCGAGGTGTCAAATATATCAGATTGGATCAAACTGAAACCTATCACTCAACTCAGGTTGCAAGATTACCATATACAAACCCGATGTTCTCGTCCGGGCGAGGTTTAAGGTGTCAAATATATCAGATTGGATGAAACTGCAACCTATCTCTTAACTCAGGTTGTAAGATTACCATATACAGGACCGATGTTCTCGTCCGGGCGAGGTTCGAGGTGTCAAATATATCATATTGGATGACACTCCAACCTATAACTTAACTCGGGTTGCAAGATTACCTTATACAGACCCGATGCTCTGGTCCGTGCGAGGTTCTAGGTGTCAAATATATCATATTGGATGAAACTCCAACCTATCACTTAACTCAGGTTGCAAGATACCATATACAGACCCGATGTTCTAGTCCGGGCGAGGTTCGAGGTATCAAATACATCAGATTAGATGAAACTGCAACCTATGACTTGACTCAGGTTGCAAGATTACCATATACAGATCCGATGTTCTCGTCCGAGCGAGGTTTAAGGTGTCAAATAAATCAGATTGGGTGAAACTACAACCTATCACTTAACTCAGGTTACAAGATTACCATATACAGACCCGATGTTCTCGTCCGAGCGAGGTTCGAGGTGTCAAATAAATCAGATTGGATGAAACTGCAACCTATCACTTAACTCAAATTGCAAGATTACCATATACAATTCTGATGTTCTCGTACGGGCGAGGTTCGAGGTGTCAAATATATCAAATTGGATGAAACTTCAACCTATCACTTAGCTCAAGTTGCAAGATTACCATATACAGACCCGATGTTCTCGTCCAAGCGAGGTTCGAGGTGTCAAATAAATCAGATTGGATGAAACTGCAACCTATCACTTAACTGAGGTTGCAAGATTACCATATACAAACCCGATGTTCTCGTCCGAACGAGGTTCGAGGTGTCAAATATATTAGATTGGATGCAACTGCAACCTATCACTTAACTCAGGTTGCAAGATTACTATATACAGACCCGATGTTCTTGCCCGGCGAGGTTCTAGGTGTCAAATATATCAGATTGGATGAAACTGCAACCTATCCCTTAAGTCAGGTTACAAGATTACCATATACAGACCCGATGTTCTGGTCCTGGCGAGG
>NC_039360.1:165889389-165889672 GCF_003573695.1 Papaver somniferum | reverse complement strand
AGGTGTCAAATAAATCAGATTGGGTGAAACTACAACCTATCACTTAACTCAGGTTACAAGATTACCATATACAGACCCGATGTTCTCGTCCGAGCGAGGTTCGAGGTGTCAAATAAATCAGATTGGATGAAACTGCAACCTATCACTTAACTCAAATTGCAAGATTACCATATACAATTCTGATGTTCTCGTACGGGCGAGGTTCGAGGTGTCAAATATATCAAATTGGATGAAACTTCAACCTATCACTTAGCTCAAGTTGCAAGATTACCATATACAGACC
>NC_039360.1:165836591-165889245 GCF_003573695.1 Papaver somniferum | reverse complement strand
AAATATATCAGATTGGATGAAACTGCAACCTATCACTTAACTCAGGTTGCAAGATTACCATATACAGACCCGATGTTCTCGCCCGGGCGAGTTTCTAGGTGTCAAATATATCATATTGGATGAAACTGCAACCTATCAATTAACTCAGGCTGCAAGATTACCATATACCGACCCGATGTTCTTGTCGTGGCGAGGATCTAGGTGTCAAATATATCAGATTGGATGAAACTTCAACCTATCACTTAACTCAAGTTGCAAGATACCATATACAGACACGATGTTCTCGTCCGAGCGAGGTTCGAGGTGTCAAATATATTAGATTGGATGAAACTGCAACCTATCACTTAACTCAGGCTACAAGATTACTATATACATTATCGAAGTTCTCGTCCGAGCGAGGTTCGAGGTGTCAAATATATAAGATTGGATGAAACTGCAACATATTTGCAAAATTACCATATACATACCCGATGTTCTCGTCCGGGAGAGGTTCGAGGTGTCAAATATATCAGTTTGGATGAAACTGCGACATATCACTTAACTCAGATTGCAAGATTACCATATACAGACACGATGTTCTCGTCCGAGCGAGGTTCGAGGTGTCAAATATATCAGATTGGATGAAACTGCAACCTATCACTTAACTCAGGTTGCAAGATTACCATATACAGACCCGATGTTCTCGTCCGTGCGAGGTTCGAGGTGTCAAATAAATCAGATTGGATGAAACTGCAACCTACCACTTAACTCAAATTGCAAGATTACCATAAACAATTCTGATGTTCTCGTACGGGCGAGGTTCGAGGTGTCAAATATATCAAATTGGATGATACTGCAACCTATCACTTATCTCAAGTTGCAAGATTACCATATACAGACCCGATGTTCTCGTCCAAGCGAGGTTCGAGGTATCAAATAAATCGGATTGGATGAAACTGCAACCTATCACTTAACTGAGGTTGCAAGATTACCATATAAAAACCCGATGTTCTCGTCCGAACGAGGTTCGAGGTGTCAAATATATCAGATTGGATGAAACTGCAACCTATCACTTAACTCAGGTTGCAAGATTACTATATACAGACCCGATGTTCTCTCCCGGCGAGGTTCTAGGTTTCAAATATATCAGATTGGATGAAACTGCAACCTATCCCTTAAGTCAGGTTGCAAGATTACCATATACAGACCCGATGTTCTGGTCCTGGCGAGGTTCTAGGTGTCATATATATCAGATTGGATGAAACTGCAACCTATCACTTAACTCAGGTTGCAAGATTACCATATACAGAGCCGATGTTCTCGTCCGGGCGAGGTTCGAGGTGTCAAATATATTAGATTGGATGAAACTGCAACCTATCCCTTAACTCAGGTTGCAAGATTACCATATACAGACCCGATGTTCTGGTCCAGGTGAGGTTCTAGGTGTCATATATATCAGATTGGATGAAACTTCAACCTATCATTTAACTCAGGTTGCAAGATTACCATATACAGACCTGATGTTCTCGTCCGAGCGAGGTTCGAGGTGTCAAATATATCATATTGGATGAAACTACAACTTATCAATTAACTCAGGTTGCAAGATTATCATATACAAACCCGATGTTCTCGTCCGGGCGAGTTCTAGGTGTCAAATATATCAGATATGATGAAACTGCAACCTATCCCTTAACTCAGGTTGTAAGATTACCATATACAGACCCGATGTTCTTGTCCGGGCGAGGTTCGAGGTGTCAAATATATCAGATTGGTTGACACTCCAACCTATCACTTAACTCGGGTTGCAAGATTACCATATACAGACCCGATGCTCTGGTCCGTGCGAGGTTCTAGGTGTCAAATATATCATATTGGATGAAACTCCAACCTATCAATTAACTCAGGTTGCAAGATACCATATACAGACCCGATGTTCTAGTCCGGGAGAGGTTCGAGGTATCAAATATATCAGATTAGATGAAACAACAACCTATCACTTAACTCAGGTTGCAAGATTACCATATACAGACCCGATGTTCTCGTCCGAGCGAGGTTCGAGGTGTCAAATAAATCAGATTGGATGAAACTGCAAACTATCACTTAACTCAAATTTCAAGATTACCATATACAATTCTGATGTTCTCGTACGGGCGAGGTTCGAGGTGTCAAATATATCAAATCGGATGAAGCTGCAACCTATCATTTAGCTCAAGTTGCAAGATTACCATATACAGACCCGATGTTCTCATCCAAGCGAGGTTCGAGGTGTCAAATAAATCAGATTGGATGAAATTGCAACCTATCACTTAACTGAGGTTGCAAGATTACCATATACAAACCCGATGATCTCGTCCGAGCGAGGTTGGAGTAACTTAACTCATGTTGCAAGATTACCATATACAGACCCGATGTTCTCGCCCGGGCGAGTTTCTAGGTGTCAAATATATCATATTGGATGAAACTGCAACCTATCACTTAACTCAGGTTGCAAGATTACCATATACGGACCCGATGTTCTCGTCCGACCGAGGTTCGAGGTGTCAAATATATCAGATTGGATGAAACTGAAACGTATCACTTAACTTAGGGTGCAAGATTACCATATATAATTCCGATGTTCTCGTCCGGGCGAGGTTCGAGGTGTCAAATATATCAGATTGGATGAAACTGCAACCTATCACTCAACTCAGGTTGCAAGATTACCATATACAAAACCGATGTTCTCGTCCGGGCGAGTTCTAGGTGTCAAATATATCAGATTGGATGAAACTGCAACCTATCCCTTAACTCAGGTTGTAAGATTACCATATACAGACCCAATGTTCTCGTCCGGGCGAGGTTCGAGGTGTCAAATATATCAGATTGGATGACACCCCAACCTATCGCTTAACTCGAGTTGCAAGATTACCATATACAGACCCGATGCTCTGGTCCGTGCGAGGTTCTAGGTGTCAAATATATCATATTGGATGAAACTCCAACCTATCAATTAACTCAGGTTGCAAGATACCATATACAGACCCGATGTTCTAGTCCGGGCGAGGTTCGAGGTATCAAATATATCATATTAGATGAAACAACAACCTATGACTTGACTCAGGTTGCAAGATTACCATATACAGATCCGATGTTCTCGCCGAGCGAGGTTTGAGGTGTCAAATAAATCAGATTGGGTGAAACTACAACCTATCACTTAACTCAGGTTGCAAGATTACCATATACAGACCCGATGTTCTCATCCGAGCGAGGTTCGAGGTGTCAAATAAATCAGATTGGATGAAACTGCAAACTATCACTTAACTCAAATTTCAAGATTACCATATACAATTCTGATGTTCTCGTACGGGCGAGGTTCGAGGTGTCAAATATATCAAATCGGATGAAGCTGCAACCTATCATTTAGCTCAAGTTGCAAGATTACCATATACAGACCCGATGTTCTCATCCAAGCGAGGTTCGAGGTGTCAAATAAATCAGATTGGATGAAATTGCAACCTATCACTTAACTGAGGTTGCAAGATTACCATATACAAACCCGATGATCTCGTCCGAGCGAGGTTGGAGTAACTTAACTCATGTTGCAAGATTACCATATACAGACCCGATGTTCTCGCCCGGGCGAGTTTCTAGGTGTCAAATATATCATATTGGATGAAACTGCAACCTATCAATTAACTCAGGCTGCAAGATTACCATATACCGACCCGATGTTCTTGTCGTGGCGAGGATCTAGGTGTCAAATATATCAGATTGGATGAAACTTCAACCTATCACTTAACTCAGGTTACAAGATTACTATATACAGTATAGAAGTTCTCGTCCGAGCGAGGTTCGAGGTGTCAAATATATATAAGATTGGATGAAACTGCAACATATCACTAACTCAGGTTGCAAGATTACCATATACAGACCCGATGTTCTCGTCCGGGCGAGGTTCGAGGTGTCAAATATATCAGATTGGATGAAACTGCGACATATCACTTAACTCAGATTGCAAGATTACCATATACAGACACGATGTTCTCGTCCGAGCGAGGTTCGAGGTGTCAAATATATCAGATTGGATGAAACTGCAACCTATCACTTAACTCAGGTTGCAAGATTACCATATACAGACCCGATGTTCTCGTCCGAGCGAGGTTCGAGGTGTCAAATAAATCATATTGGATGAAACTGCAACCTACCACTTAACTCAAATTGCAACATTACCATAAACAATTCTGATGTTCTCGTACGGGCGAGGTTCGAGGTGTCAAATATATCAAATTGGATGATACTGCAACCTATCACTTATCTCAAGTTGCAAGATTACCATATACAGACCCGATGTTCTCGTCCAAGCGAGGTTCGAGGTATCAAATAAATCAGATTGGATGAAACTGCAACCTATCACTTAACTGAGGTTGCAAGATTACCATATAAAAACCCGATGTTCTCGTCCGAACGAGGTTCGAGGTGTCAAATATATCAGATTGGATGAAACTACAACCTATCACTTAACTCAGGTTGCAAGATTACTATATACAGACCCGATGTTCTCTCCCGGCGAGGTTCTAGGTGTCAAATATATCAGATTGGATGAAACTGCAACCTATCCCATAAGTCAGGTTGCAAGATTACCATATACAGACCCGATGTTCTGGTCCTGGCGAGGTTCTAGGTGTCATATATATCAGATTGGATGAAACTGCAACCTATCACTTAACTCAGGTTGCAAGATTACCATATACAGAGCCGATGTTCTCGTCCGGGCGAGGTTCGAGGTGTCAAATATATTAGATTGGATGAAACTGCAACCTATCACTTAACTCAGGTTGCAAGATTACCATATACAGACCCGATGTTCTCGTCCGAGCGAGGTTCGAGATGTCAAATATATCATATTGGATGAAACTACAACTTATCAATTAACTCAGGTTGCAAGATTACCATATACAGACCCGATGTTCTCGTCCGGGCGAGGTTCGAGGTGTCAAATATACCAGATTGGATGAAACTGCGACATATCACTTAACTCAGATTGCAAGATTACCATATACAGACACGATGTTCTCGTCCGAGCGAGGTTCGAGGTGTCAAATATATCAGATTGGATGAAACTGCAACCTATCACTTAACTCAGGTTGCAAGATTACCATATACAGACCCGATGTTCTAGTCCGACCGAGGTTTGAGGTGTCAAATATATCAGATTGGATGAAACTGAAACGTATCACTTAACTTAGGGTGCAAGATTACCATATATAATTCCGATGTTCTCGTCCGGGCGAGGTTCGAGGTTTCAAATATATCAGATTGGATCAAACTGCAACCTATCACTCAACTCAGGTTGCAAGATTACCATATACAAAACCGATGTTCTCGTCCGGGCGAGTTTTAGGTGTCAAATATATCAGATTGGATGAAACTGCAACCTATCCCTTAACTCAGGTTGTAAGATTACCATATACAGACCCAATGTTCTCGTCCGGGCGAGGTTCGAGGTGTCAAATATATCAGATTGGATGACACTCCAACCTATCACTTAACTCGGGTTGCAAGATTACCATATACAGACCCGATGCTCTGGTCCGTGCGAGGTTCTAGGTGTCAAATATATCATATTGGATGAAACTCCAACCTATCAATTAACTCAGGTTGCAAGATACCATATACAGACCCGATGTTCTAGTCCGGGCGAGGTTCGAGGTATCAAATATATCATATTAGATGAAACAACAACCTATGACTTGACTCAGGTTGCAAGATTACCATATACAGATCCGATGTTCTCGCCGAGCGAGGTTTGAGGTGTCAAATAAATCAGATTGGGTGAAACTACAACCTATCACTTAACTCAGGTTGCAAGATTACCATATACAGACCCGATGTTCTCGTCCGAGCGAGGTTCGAGGTGTCAAATAAATCAGATTGGATGAAACTGCAACCTACCACTTAACTCAAATTGCAAGATTACCATAAACAATTCTGATGTTCTCGTACGGGCGAGGTTCGAGGTGTCAAATATATCAAATTGGATGAAACTGCAACCTATCACTTATCTCAAGTTGCAAGATTACCATATACAGACCCGATGTTCTCATCCAAGCGAGGTTCGAGGTGTCAAATAAATCAGATTGGATGAAACTGCAACCTATCACTTAACTGAGGTTGCAAGATTACCATATAAAAACCCGATGTTCTCGTCCGAAAGAGGTTCGAGGAGTCAAATATATCAGATTGGATGAAACTGCAACCTATCACTTAACTCAGGTTGCAAGATTACTATATACAGACCCGATGTTCTCTCCCGGCGAGGTTCTAGGTGTCAAATATATCAGATTGGATGAAACTGCAACCTATCCCTTAAGTCAGTTTCCAAGATTACCATATACAGACCCGATGTTCTGGTCCTGGCGAGGTTCTAGGTGTCATATATATCAGATTGGATGAAACTGCAACCTATCACTTAACTCAGGTTGCAAGATTACCATATACAGAGCCGATGTTCTCGTCCGGGCGAGGTTCGAGGTGTCAAATATATTAGATTGGATGAAACTACAACCTATCACTTAACTCAGGTTGCAAGATTAGCATATACAGACCCGATGTTCTCGTCCGAGCGAGGTTCGAGGTGTCAAATATATCATATTGGATGAAACTACAACTTATCAATTAACTCAGGTTGCAAGATTACCATATACAGACCCGATGTTCTCGTCCGGGCGAGGTTCGAGGTGTCAAATATATCAGATTGGATGAAACTGCGACATATCACTTAACTCAGATTGCAAGATTACCATATACAGACACGATGTTCTCTTCCGAGCGAGGTTCGAGGTGTCAAATATATTAGATTGGATGAAACTGCAACCTATCACTTAACTCAGGTTGCAAGACTACCATATACAGACCCGATGTTCTCGTCCGACCGAGGTTCGAGGTGTCAAATATATCAGATTGGATGAAACTGAAACGTATCACTTAACTCAGGGTGCAAGATTACCATATATAATTCCGATGTTCTCGTCCGGGCGAGGTTCGAGGTGTCAAATATATCAGATTAGATCTAACTGCAACCTATCACTCAACTCAGGTTGCAATATTACCATATACAAACCCGATGTTCTCGTCCGGGCGAGTTCTAGGTGTCAAATATATCAGATTTGATGAAACTGCAACCTATCCCTTAACTCAGGTTGTAAGATTACCATATACAGACCCGATGTTCTTGTCCGGGCGAGCTTCGAGGTGTCAAATATATCAGATTGGTTGACACTCCAACCTATCACTTAACTCGGGTTGCAAGATTACCATATACAGACCCGATGCTCTGGTCCGTGCGAGGTTTTAGGTGTCAAATATATCATATTGGATGAAACTCCAACCTATCAATTAACTCAGGTTGCAAGATACCATATACAGACCCGATGTTCTAGTCCGGGAGAGGTTCGAGGTATCAAATATATCAGATTAGATGAAACAACAACCTATGACTTGACTCAGGTTGCAAGATTACCATATACAGATCCGATGTCCTCGCCGAGCGAGGTTTGAGGTGTCAAATAAATCAGATTGGGTGAAACTACAACCTATCACTTAACTCAGGTTGCAAGATTACCATATACAGACCCGATGTTCTCGTCCGAGCGAGGTTCGAGGTGTCAAATAAATCAGATTGGATGAAACTGCAAACTATCACTTAACTCAAATTTCAAGATTACCATATACAATTCTGATGTTCTCGTACGGGCGAGGTTCGAGGTGTCAAATATATCAAATCGGATGAAGCTGCAACCTATCATTTAGCTCAAGTTGCAATATTACCATATACAGACCCGATGTTCTCATCCAAGCGAGGTTCGAGGTGTCAAATAAATCAGATTGGATGAAATTGCAACCTATCACTTAACTGAGGTTGCAAGATTACCATATACAAACCCGATGATCTCGTCCGAGCGAGGTTGGAGTCACTTAACTCAGTTTGCAAGATTACCATATACAGACCCGATGTTCTCACCCGGGCGAGTTTCTAGGTGTCAAATATATCATATTGGATGAAACTGCAACCTATCAATTAACTCAGGCTGCAAGATTACCATATACCGACCCGATGTTCTTGTCGTGGCGAGGATCTAGGTGTCAAATATATCAGATTGGATGAAACTTCAACCTATCACTTAACTCAGGTTACAAGATTACTATATACAGTATAGAAGTTCTCGTCCGAGCGAGGTTCGAGGTGTCAAATATATATAAGATTGGATGAAACTGCAACATATCACTAACTCAGGTTGCAAGATTACCATATACAGACCCGATGTTCTCGTCCGGGCGAGGTTCGAGGTGTCAAATATATCAGATTGGATGAAACTGCGACATATCACTTAACTCAGATTGCAAGATTACCATATACAGACACGATGTTCTCGTCCGAGCGAGGTTCGAGGTGTCAAATATATCAGATTGGATGAAACTGCAACCTATCACTTAACTCAGGTTGCAAGATTACCATATACAGACCCGATGTTCTAGTCCGACCGAGGTTCGAGGTGTCAAATATATCAGATTGGATGAAACTGAAACGTATCACTTAACTTAGGGTGCAAGATTACCATATATAATTCCGATGTTCTCGTCCGGGCGAGGTTCGAGGTTTCAAATATATCAGATTGGATCAAACTGTAACCTATCACTCAACTCAGGTTGCAAGATTACCATATACAAAACCGATGTTCTCGTCCGGGCGAGTTTTAGGTGTCAAATATATCAGATTGGATGAAACTGCAACCTATCCCTTAACTCAGGTTGTAAGATTACCATATACAGACCCAATGTTCTCGTACGGGCGAGGTTCGAGGTGTCAAATATATCAGATTGGATGACACTCCAACCTATCACTTAACTCGGGTTGCAAGATTACCATATACAGACCCGATGCTCTGGTCCGTGCGAGGTTCTAGGTGTCAAATATATCATATTGGATGAAACTCCAACCTATCAATTAACTCAGGTTGCAAGATACCATATACAGACCCGATGTTCTAGTCCGGGCGAGGTTCGAGGTATCAAATATATCATATTAGATGAAACAACAACCTATGACTTGACTCAGGTTGCAAGATTACCATATACAGATCCGATGTTCTCGCCGAGCGAGGTTTGAGGTGTCAAATAAATCAGATTGGGTGAAACTACAACCTATCACTTAACTCAGGTTGCAAGATTACCATATACAGACCCGATGTTCTCATCCGAGCGAGGTTCGAGGTGTCAAATAAATCAGATTGGATGAAACTGCAAACTATCACTTAACTCAAATTTCAAGATTACCATATACAATTCTGATGTTCTCGTACGGGCGAGGTTCGAGGTGTCAAATATATCAAATCGGATGAAGCTGCAACCTATCATTTAGCTCAAGTTGCAAGATTACCATATACAGACCCGATGTTCTCATCCAAGCGAGGTTCGAGGTGTCAAATAAATCAGATTGGATGAAATTGCAACCTATCACTTAACTGAGGTTGCAAGATTACCATATACAAACCCGATGATCTCGTCCGAGCGAGGTTGGAGTAACTTAACTCATGTTGCAAGATTACCATATACAGACCCGATGTTCTCGCCCGGGCGAGTTTCTAGGTGTCAAATATATCATATTGGATGAAACTGCAACCTATCAATTAACTCAGGCTGCAAGATTACCATATACCGACCCGATGTTCTTGTCGTGGCGAGGATCTAGGTGTCAAATATATCAGATTGGATGAAACTTCAACCTATCACTTAACTCAGGTTACAAGATTACTATATACAGTATAGAAGTTCTCGTCCGAGCGAGGTTCGAGGTGTCAAATATATATAAGATTGGATGAAACTGCAACATATCACTAACTCAGGTTGCAAGATTACCATATACAGACCCGATGTTCTCGTCCGGGCGAGGTTCGAGGTGTCAAATATATCAGATTGGATGAAACTGCGACATATCACTTAACTCAGATTGCAAGATTACCATATACAGACACGATGTTCTCTTCCGAGCGAGGTTCGAGGTGTCAAATATATTAGATTGGATGAAACTGCAACCTATCACTTAACTCAGGTTGCAAGACTACCATATACAGACCCGATGTTCTCGTCCGACCGAGGTTCGAGGTGTCAAATATATCAGATTGGATGAAACTGAAACGTATCACTTAACTCAGGGTGCAAGATTACCATATATAATTCCGATGTTCTCGTCCGGGCGAGGTTCGAGGTGTCAAATATATCAGATTAGATCTAACTGCAACCTATCACTCAACTCAGGTTGCAATATTACCATATACAAACCCGATGTTCTCGTCCGGGCGAGTTCTAGGTGTCAAATATATCAGATTTGATGAAACTGCAACCTATCCCTTAACTCAGGTTGTAAGATTACCATATACAGACCCGATGTTCTTGTCCGGGCGAGCTTCGAGGTGTCAAATATATCAGATTGGTTGACACTCCAACCTATCACTTAACTCGGGTTGCAAGATTACCATATACAGACCCGATGCTCTGGTCCGTGCGAGGTTTTAGGTGTCAAATATATCATATTGGATGAAACTCCAACCTATCAATTAACTCAGGTTGCAAGATACCATATACAGACCCGATGTTCTAGTCCGGGAGAGGTTCGAGGTATCAAATATATCAGATTAGATGAAACAACAACCTATGACTTGACTCAGGTTGCAAGATTACCATATACAGATCCGATGTCCTCGCCGAGCGAGGTTTGAGGTGTCAAATAAATCAGATTGGGTGAAACTACAACCTATCACTTAACTCAGGTTGCAAGATTACCATATACAGACCCGATGTTCTCGTCCGAGCGAGGTTCGAGGTGTCAAATAAATCAGATTGGATGAAACTGCAAACTATCACTTAACTCAAATTTCAAGATTACCATATACAATTCTGATGTTCTCGTACGGGCGAGGTTCGAGGTGTCAAATATATCAAATCGGATGAAGCTGCAACCTATCATTTAGCTCAAGTTGCAAGATTACCATATACAGACCCGATGTTCTCATCCAAGCGAGGTTCGAGGTGTCAAATAAATCAGATTGGATGAAATTGCAACCTATCACTTAACTGAGGTTGCAAGATTACCATATACAAACCCGATGATCTCGTCCGAGCGAGGTTGGAGTAACTTAACTCATGTTGCAAGATTACCATATACAGACCCGATGTTCTCGCCCGGGCGAGTTTCTAGGTGTCAAATATATCATATTGGATGAAACTGCAACCTATCACTTAACTCAGGTTGCAAGATTACCATATACGGACCCGATGTTCTCGTCCGACCGAGGTTCGAGGTGTCAAATATATCAGATTGGATGAAACTGAAACGTATCACTTAACTTAGGGTGCAAGATTACCATATATAATTCCGATGTTCTCGTCCGGGCGAGGTTCGAGGTGTCAAATATATCAGATTGGATGAAACTGCAACCTATCACTCAACTCAGGTTGCAAGATTACCATATACAAAACCGATGTTCTCGTCCGGGCGAGTTCTAGGTGTCAAATATATCAGATTGGATGAAACTGCAACCTATCCCTTAACTCAGGTTGTAAGATTACCATATACAGACCCAATGTTCTCGTCCGGGCGAGGTTCGAGGTGTCAAATATATCAGATTGGATGACACCCCAACCTATCGCTTAACTCGAGTTGCAAGATTACCATATACAGACCCGATGCTCTGGTCCGTGCGAGGTTCTAGGTGTCAAATATATCATATTGGATGAAACTCCAACCTATCAATTAACTCAGGTTGCAAGATACCATATACAGACCCGATGTTCTAGTCCGGGCGAGGTTCGAGGTATCAAATATATCATATTAGATGAAACAACAACCTATGACTTGACTCAGGTTGCAAGATTACCATATACAGATCCGATGTTCTCGCCGAGCGAGGTTTGAGGTGTCAAATAAATCAGATTGGGTGAAACTACAACCTATCACTTAACTCAGGTTGCAAGATTACCATATACAGACCCGATGTTCTCGTCCGAGCGAGGTTCGAGGTGTCAAATAAATCAGATTGGATGAAACTGCAAACTATCACTTAACTCAAATTGCAAGATTACCATATACAATTCTGATGTTCTCGTACGGGCGAGGTTCGAGGTGTCAAATATATCAAATCGGATGAAGCTGCAACCTATCACTTAGCTCAAGTTGCAAGATTACCATATACAGACCCGATGTTCTCGTCCAAGCGAGGTTCGAGGTGTCAAATAAATCATATTGCATGAAATAGCAACCTATCACTTAACTGAGGTTGCAAGATTACCATATACAAACCCGATGATCTCGTCCGAGCGAGTTTCGAGGTGTCAAATATATCAGATTGGATGAAACTGCAACCTATCACTTAACTCAGGTTGCAAGATTACCATATACAGACCCGATGTTCTCGCCCGGGCGAGTTTCTAGGTGTCAAATATATCATATTGGATGAAACTGCAACCTATCAATTAACTCAGGCTGCAAGATTACCATATACCGACCCGATGTTCTTGTCGTGGCGAGGATCTAGGTGTCAAATATATCAGATTGGATGAAACTTCAACCTATCACTTAACTCAGGTTACAAGATTACTATATACAGTATAGAAGTTCTCGTCCGAGCGAGGTTCGAGGTGTCAAATATATATAAGATTGGATGAAACTGCAACATATCACTAACTCAGGTTGCAAGATTACCATATACAGACCCGATGTTCTCGTCCGGGCGAGGTTCGAGGTGTCAAATATATCAGATTGGATGAAACTGCGACATATCACTTAACTCAGATTGCAAGATTACCATATACAGACACGATGTTCTCGTCCGAGCGAGGTTCGAGGTGTCAAATATATCAGATTGGATGAAACTGCAACCTATCACTTAACTCAGGTTGCAAGATTACCATATACAGACCCGATGTTCTAGTCCGACCGAGGTTCGAGGTGTCAAATATATCAGATTGGATGAAACTGAAACGTATCACTTAACTTAGGGTGCAAGATTACCATATATAATTCCGATGTTCTCGTCCGGGCGAGGTTCGAGGTGTCAAATATATCAGATTGGATCAAACTGCAACCTATCACTCAACTCAGGTTGCAAGATTACCATATACAAAACCGATGTTCTCGTCCGGGCGAGTTTTAGGTGTCAAATATATCAGATTGGATGAAACTGCAACCTATCCCTTAACTCAGGTTGTAAGATTACCATATACAGACCCAATGTTCTCGTCCGGGCGAGGTTCGAGGTGTCAAATATATCAGATTGGATGACACTCCAACCTATCACTTAACTCGGGTTGCAAGATTACCATATACAGACCCGATGCTCTGGTCCGTGCGAGGTTCTAGGTGTCAAATATATCATATTGGATGAAACTCCAACCTATCAATTAACTCAGGTTGCAAGATACCATATACAGACCCGATGTTTTAGTCCGGGCGAGGTTCGAGGTATCAAATATATCATATTAGATGAAACAACAACCTATGACTTGACTCAGGTTGCAAGATTACCATATACAGATCCGATGTTCTCGCCGAGCGAGGTTTGAGGTGTCAAATAAATCAGATTGGGTGAAACTACAACCTATCACTTAACTCAGGTTGCAAGATTACCATATACAGACCCGATGTTCTCGTCCGAGCGAGGTTCGAGGTGTCAAATAAATCAGATTGGATGAAACTGCAACCTACCACTTAACTCAAATTGCAAGATTACCATAAACAATTCTGATGTTCTCGTACGGGCGAGGTTCGAGGTGTCAAATATATCAAATTGGATGAAACTGCAACCTATCACTTATCTCAAGTTGCAAGATTACCATATACAGACCCGATGTTCTCGTCCAAGCGAGGTTCGAGGTGTCAAATAAATCAGATTGGATGAAACTGCAACCTATCACTTAACTGAGGTTGCAAGATTACCATATAAAAACCCGATGTTCTCGTCCGAACGAGGTTCGAGGTGTCAAATATATCAGATTGGATGAAACTGCAACCTATCACTTAACTCAGGTTGCAAGATTACTATATACAGACCCGATGTTCTCTCCCGGCGAGGTTCTAGGTTTCAAATATATCAGATTGGATGAAACTGCAACCTATCCCTTAAGTCAGGTTGCAAGATTACCATATACAGACCCGATGTTCTGGTCCTGGCGAGGTTCTAGGTGTCATATATATCAGATTGGATGAAACTGCAACCTATCACTTAACTCAGGTTGCAAGATTACCATATACAGAGCCGATGTTCTCGTCCGGGCGAGGTTCGAGGTGTCAAATATATTAGATTGGATGAAACTGCAACCTATCCCTTAACTCAGGTTGCAAGATTACCATATACAGACCCGATGTTCTGGTCCAGGTGAGGTTCTAGGTGTCATATATATCAGATTGGATGAAACTTCAACCTATCATTTAACTCAGGTTGCAAGATTACCATATACAGACCTGATGTTCTCGTCCGAGCGAGGTTCGAGGTGTCAAATATATCATATTGGATGAAACTACAACTTATCAATTAACTCAGGTTGCAAGATTATCATATACAAACCCGATGTTCTCGTCCGGGCGAGTTCTAGGTGTCAAATATATCAGATATGATGAAACTGCAACCTATCCCTTAACTCAGGTTGTAAGATTACCATATACAGACCCGATGTTCTTGTCCGGGCGAGGTTCGAGGTTTCAAATATATCAGATTGGTTGACACTCCAACCTATCACTTAACTCGGGTTGCAAGATTACCATATACAGACCCGATGCTCTGGTCCGTGCGAGGTTCTAGGTGTCAAATATATCATATTGGATGAAACTCCAACCTATCAATTAACTCAGGTTGCAAGATACCATATACAGACCCGATGTTCTAGTCCGGGAGAGGTTTGAGGTATCAAATATATCAGATTAGATGAAACAACAACCTATGACTTGACTCAGGTTGCAAAATTACCATATACAGATCCGATGTCCTCGCCGAGCGAGGTTTGAGGTGTCAAATAAATCAGATTGGGTGAAACTACAACCTATCACTTAACTCAGGTTGCAAGATTACCATATACAGACCCGATGTTCTCGTCCGAGCGAGGTTCGAGGTGTCAAATAAATCAGATTGGATGAAACTGCAAACTATCACTTAACTCAAATTTCAAGATTACCATATACAATTCTGATGTTCTCGTACGGGCGAGGTTCGAGGTGTCAAATATATCAAATCGGATGAAGCTGCAACCTATCATTTAGCTCAAGTTGCAAGATTACCATATACAGACCCGATGTTCTCATCCAAGCGAGGTTCGAGGTGTCAAATAAATCAGATTGGATGAAATTGCAACCTATCACTTAACTGAGGTTGCAAGATTACCATATACAAACCCGATGATCTCGTCCGAGCGAGGTTGGAGTAACTTAACTCATGTTGCAAGATTACCATATACAGACCCGATGTTCTCGCCCGGGCGAGTTTCTAGGTGTCAAATATATCATATTGGATGAAACTGCAACCTATCAATTAACTCAGGCTGCAAGATTACCATATACCGACCCGATGTTCTTGTCGTGGCGAGGATCTAGGTGTCAAATATATCAGATTGGATGAAACTTCAACCTATCACTTAACTCAGGTTACAAGATTACTATATACAGTATAGAAGTTCTCGTCCGAGCGAGGTTCGAGGTGTCAAATATATATAAGATTGGATGAAACTGCAACATATCACTAACTCAGGTTGCAAAATTACCATATACATACCCGATGTTCTCGTCCGGGCGAGGTTCGAGGTGTCAAATATATCAGATTGGATGAAACTGCAACCTATCCCTTAACTCAGGTTGCAAGATTACCATATACATGCCCAATGTTCTCGTCCGTGCGAGGTTCTAGGTGTCCAACATATCAGATTGGATGAAACGACAACCTATCCCTTAACTCAGGTAGTAAGATTACCATTTACAGACCCGATGTTCTCGTCCGGGCGAGGTTCGAGGTGTCAAATATATCAGATTGGATGAAACTGCAACCTATCACTTAACTCAGGTTGCAAGATTACTATATACAGGCCCGATGTTCTCGTCCATGCGAGGTTCTAGGTGTCAAACATATCAGATTGAATGAAACTACAACCTATCCCTTAACTCAGGTTGTAAGATTACCATATACAGACCCGATGTTCTCGCCTGGGCGAGTTTCTAGGTGTCAAATATATCATATTGGATGAAACTGCAACCTATCAATTAACTCAGGCTTCAAGATTACCATATACCGACCCGATGTTCTTGTCGGGGCGAGGATCTAGGTGTCAAATATATCAGATTGGATGAAACTTCAACCTATCACTTAACTCAAGTTGCAAGATACCATATACAGACACGATGTTCTCGTCCGAGCGAGGTTCGAGGTGTCAAATATATCAGATTGGATGAAACTGCAACCTATCACTTAACTCAGGCTACAAGATTACTATATACATTATCGAAGTTCTCGTTCGAGCGAGGTTCGAGGTGTCAAATATATAAGATTGGATGAAACTGCAACATATTTGCAAAATTACCATATACATACCCGATGTTCTCGTCCGGGCGAGGTTCGAGGTGTCAAATATATCAGTTTGGATGAAACTGCGACATATCACTTAACTCAGATTGCAAGATTACCATATACAGACACGATGTTCTCGTCCGAGCGAGGTTCAAGGTGTCAAATATATCAGATTGGATGAAACTCCAACCTATCACTTAACTCAGGTTGCAAGATTACCATATACAGACCCGATGTTCTCGTCCGAGCGAGGTTCGAGGTGTCAAATAAATCATATTGGATGAAACTGCAACCTACCACTTAACTCAAATTGCAACATTACCATAAACAATTCTGATGTTCTCGTACGGGCGAGGTTCGAGGTGTCAAATATATCAAATTGGATGATACTGCAACCTATCACTTATCTCAAGTTGCAAGATTACCATATACAGACCCGATGTTCTCGTCCAAGCGAGGTTCGAGGTATCAAATAAATCAGATTGGATGAAACTGCAACCTATCACTTAACTGAGGTTGCAAGATTACCATATAAAAACCCGATGTTCTCGTCCAAACGAGGTTCGAGGTGTCAAATATATCAGATTGGATGAAACTACAACCTATCACTTAACTCAGGTTGCAAGATTACTATATACAGTCCTATGTTCTCTCCCGGCGAGGTTCTAGGTGTGAAATATATCAGATTGGATGAAACTGCAACCTATCACTTAACTCAGGTTGCAAGATTACCATATACAGACCCGATGTTCTCGCCCGGGCGAGTTTCTAGGTGTCAAATATATCATATTGGATGAAACTGCAACCTATCAATTAACTCAGGCTGCAAGATTACCATATACCGACCCGATGTTCTTGTCGTGGCGAGGATCTAGGTGTCAAATATATCAGATTGGATGAAACTTCAACCTATCACTTAACTCAGGTTACAAGATTACTATATACAGTATAGAAGTTCTCGTCCGAGCGAGGTTCGAGGTGTCAAATATATATAAGATTGGATGAAACTGCAACATATCACTAACTCAGGTTGCAAGATTACCATATACAGACCCGATGTTCTCGTCCGGGCGAGGTTCGAGGTGTCAAATATATCAGATTGGATGAAACTGCGACATATCACTTAACTCAGATTGCAAGATTACCATATACAGACACGATGTTCTCGTCCGAGCGAGGTTCGAGGTGTCAAATATATCAGATTGGATGAAACTGCAACCTATCACTTAACTCAGGTTGCAAGATTACCATATACAGACCCGATGTTCTAGTCCGACCGAGGTTCGAGGTGTCAAATATATCAGATTGGATGAAACTGAAACGTATCACTTAACTTAGGGTGCAAGATTACCATATATAATTCCGATGTTCTCGTCCGGGCGAGGTTCGAGGTGTCAAATATATCAGATTGGATCAAACTGCAACCTATCACTCAACTCAGGTTGCAAGATTACCATATACAAAACCGATGTTCTCGTCCGGGCGAGTTTTAGGTGTCAAATATATCAGATTGGATGAAACTGCAACCTATCCCTTAACTCAGGTTGTAAGATTACCATATACAGACCCAATGTTCTCGTCCGGGCGAGGTTCGAGGTGTCAAATATATCAGATTGGATGACACTCCAACCTATCACTTAACTCGGGTTGCAAGATTACCATATACAGACCCGATGCTCTGGTCCGTGCGAGGTTCTAGGTGTCAAATATATCATATTGGATGAAACTCCAACCTATCAATTAACTCAGGTTGCAAGATACCATATACAGACCCGATGTTCTAGTCCGGGCGAGGTTCGAGGTATCAAATATATCATATTAGATGAAACAACAACCTATGACTTGACTCAGGTTGCAAGATTACCATATACAGATCCGATGTTCTCGCCGAGCGAGGTTTGAGGTGTCAAATAAATCAGATTGGGTGAAACTACAACCTATCACTTAACTCAGGTTGCAAGATTACCATATACAGACCCGATGTTCTCGTCCGAGCGAGGTTCGAGGTGTCAAATAAATCAGATTGGATGAAACTGCAAACTATCACTTAACTCAAATTTCAAGATTACCATATACAATTCTGATGTTCTCGTACGGGCGAGGTTCGAGGTGTCAAATATATCAAATCGGATGAAGCTGCAACCTATCATTTAGCTCAAGTTGCAAGATTACCATATACAGACCCGATGTTCTCATCCAAGCGAGGTTCGAGGTGTCAAATAAATCAGATTGGATGAAATTGCAACCTATCACTTAACTGAGGTTGCAAGATTACCATATACAAACCCGATGATCTCGTCCGAGCGAGGTTGGAGTAACTTAACTCATGTTGCAAGATTACCATATACAGACCCGATGTTCTCGCCCGGGCGAGTTTCTAGGTGTCAAATATATCATATTGGATGAAACTGCAACCTATCAATTAACTCAGGCTGCAAGATTACCATATACCGACCCGATGTTCTTGTCGTGGCGAGGATCTAGGTGTCAAATATATCAGATTGGATGAAACTTCAACCTATCACTTAACTCAGGTTACAAGATTACTATATACAGTATAGAAGTTCTCGTCCGAGCGAGGTTCGAGGTGTCAAATATATATAAGATTGGATGAAACTGCAACATATCACTAACTCAGGTTGCAAAATTACCATATACATACCCGATGTTCTCGTCCGGGCGAGGTTCGAGGTGTCAAATATATCAGATTGGATGAAACTGCAACCTATCCCTTAACTCAGGTTGCAAGATTACCATATACATGCCCAATGTTCTCGTCCGTGCGAGGTTCTAGGTGTCCAACATATCAGATTGGATGAAACGACAACCTATCCCTTAACTCAGGTAGTAAGATTACCATTTACAGACCCGATGTTCTCGTCCGGGCGAGGTTCGAGGTGTCAAATATATCAGATTGGATGAAACTGCAACCTATCACTTAACTCAGGTTGCAAGATTACTATATACAGGCCCGATGTTCTCGTCCATGCGAGGTTCTAGGTGCCAAACATATCAGATTGGATGAAACTACAACCTATCCCTTAACTCAGGTTGTAAGATTACCATATACAAACCCGATGTTCTCGCCCGGGCGAGTTTCTAGGTGTCAAATATATCATATTGGATGAAACTGCAACCTATCAATTAACTCAGGCTTCAAGATTACCATATACCGACCCGATGTTCTTGTCGGGGCGAGGATCTAGGTGTCAAATATATCAGATTGGATGAAACTTCAACCTATCACTTAACTCAAGTTGCAAGATACCATATACAGACACGATGTTCTCGTCCGAGCGAGGTTCGAGGTGTCAAATATATCAGATTGGATGAAACTGCAACCTATCACTTAACTCAGGTTACAAGATTACTATATACAGTATCGAAGTTCTCGTCCGAGCGAGGTTCGAGGTGTCAAATATATAAGATTGGATGAAACTGCAACATATCACTAACTCAAGTTGCAAAATTACCATATACCTACTAGATGTTCTCGTCGGGGCGAGGTTCGAGGTATCAAATATATCAGATTGGATGAAACTGCAACCTATCACTTGACTCAGCTTGCAAGATTACCATATACAGACCCGATGTTCTCGTCCGAGCGAGGTTCGAGGTGTCAAATAAATCAGATTAGATGAAACTGCAACCTATCAATCAACTCAGGTTGCAATATTACCATATACAAACCCGATGTTCTCGTCCGGGCGAGTTCTAGGTGTCAAATATATCAGATTTGATGAAACTGCAACCTATCCCTTAACTCAGGTTGTAAGATTACCATATACAGACCCGATGTTCTTGTCCGGGCGAGGTTCGAGGTGTCAAATATATCAGATTGGTTGACACTCCAACCTATCACTTAACTCGGGTTGCAAGATTACCATATACAGACCCGATGCTCTGGTCCGTGCGAGGTTCTAGGTGTCAAATATATCATATTGGATGAAACTCCAACCTATCAATTAACTCAGGTTGCAAGATACCATATACAGACCCGATGTTCTAGTCCGGGAGAGGTTCGAGGTATCAAATATATCAGATTAGATGAAACAACAACCTATGACTTGACTCAGGTTGCAAGATTACCATATACAGATCCGATGTCCTCGCCGAGCGAGGTTTGAGGTGTCAAATAAATCAGATTGGGTGAAACTACAACCTATCACTTAACTCAGGTTGCAAGATTACCATATACAGACCCGATGTTCTCGTCCGAGCGAGGTTCGAGGTGTCAAATAAATCAGATTGGATGAAACTGCAAACTATCACTTAACTCAAATTTCAAGATTACCATATACAATTCTGATGTTCTCGTACGGGCGAGGTTCGAGGTGTCAAATATATCAAATCGGATGAAGCTGCAACCTATCATTTAGCTCAAGTTGCAAGATTACCATATACAGACCCGATGTTCTCATCCAAGCGAGGTTCGAGGTGTCAAATAAATCAGATTGGATGAAATTGCAACCTATCACTTAACTGAGGTTGCAAGATTACCATATACAAACCCGATGATCTCGTCCGAGCGAGGTTGGAGTAACTTAACTCATGTTGCAAGATTACCATATACAGACCCGATGTTCTCGCCCGGGCGAGTTTCTAGGTGTCAAATATATCATATTGGATGAAACTGCAACCTATCAATTAACTCAGGCTGCAAGATTACCATATACCGACCCGATGTTCTTGTCGTGGCGAGGATCTAGGTGTCAAATATATCAGATTGGATGAAACTTCAACCTATCACTTAACTCAGGTTACAAGATTACTATATACAGTATAGAAGTTCTCGTCCGAGCGAGGTTCGAGGTGTCAAATATATATAAGATTGGATGAAACTGCAACATATCACTAACTCAGGTTGCAAGATTACCATATACAGACCCGATGTTCTCGTCCGGGCGAGGTTCGAGGTGTCAAATATATCAGATTGGATGAAACTGCGACATATCACTTAACTCAGATTGCAAGATTACCATATACAGACACGATGTTCTCGTCCGAGCGAGGTTCGAGGTGTCAAATATATCAGATTGGATGAAACTGCAACCTATCACTTAACTCAGGTTGCAAGATTACCATATACAGACCCGATGTTCTAGTCCGACCGAGGTTCGAGGTGTCAAATATATCAGATTGGATGAAACTGAAACGTATCACTTAACTTAGGGTGCAAGATTACCATATATAATTCCGATGTTCTCGTCCGGGCGAGGTTCGAGGTTTCAAATATATCAGATTGGATCAAACTGTAACCTATCACTCAACTCAGGTTGCAAGATTACCATATACAAAACCGATGTTCTCGTCCGGGCGAGTTTTAGGTGTCAAATATATCAGATTGGATGAAACTGCAACCTATCCCTTAACTCAGGTTGTAAGATTACCATATACAGACCCAATGTTCTCGTACGGGCGAGGTTCGAGGTGTCAAATATATCAGATTGGATGACACTCCAACCTATCACTTAACTCGGGTTGCAAGATTACCATATACAGACCCGATGCTCTGGTCCGTGCGAGGTTCTAGGTGTCAAATATATCATATTGGATGAAACTCCAACCTATCAATTAACTCAGGTTGCAAGATACCATATACAGACCCGATGTTCTAGTCCGGGCGAGGTTCGAGGTATCAAATATATCATATTAGATGAAACAACAACCTATGACTTGACTCAGGTTGCAAGATTACCATATACAGATCCGATGTTCTCGCCGAGCGAGGTTTGAGGTGTCAAATAAATCAGATTGGGTGAAACTACAACCTATCACTTAACTCAGGTTGCAAGATTACCATATACAGACCCGATGTTCTCGTCCGAGCGAGGTTCGAGGTGTCAAATAAATCAGATTGGATGAAACTGCAAACTATCACTTAACTCAAATTGCAAGATTACCATATACAATTCTGATGTTCTCGTACGGGCGAGGTTCGAGGTGTCAAATATATCAAATCGGATGAAGCTGCAACCTATCACTTAGCTCAAGTTGCAAGATTACCATATACAGACCCGATGTTCTCGTCCAAGCGAGGTTCGAGGTGTCAAATAAATCATATTGCATGAAATAGCAACCTATCACTTAACTGAGGTTGCAAGATTACCATATACAAACCCGATGATCTCGTCCGAGCGAGTTTCGAGGTGTCAAATATATCAGATTGGATGAAACTGCAACCTATCACTTAACTCAGGTTGCAAGATTACCATATACAGACCCGATGTTCTCGCCCGGGCGAGTTTCTAGGTGTCAAATATATCATATTGGATGAAACTGCAACCTATCAATTAACTCAGGCTGCAAGATTACCATATACCGACCCGATGTTCTTGTCGTGGCGTGGATCTAGGTGTCAAATATATCAGATTGGATGAAACTTCAACCTATCACTTAACTCAAGTTGCAAGATACCATATACAGACACGATGTTCTCGTCCGAGCGAGGTTCGAGGTGTCAAATATATCAGATTGGATGAAACTGCAACCTATCACTTAACTCAGGCTACAAGATTACTATATACATTATCGAAGTTCTCGTTCGAGCGAGGTTCGAGGTGTCAAATATATAAGATTGGATGAAACTGCAACATATTTGCAAAATTACCATATACATACCCGATGTTCTCGTCCGGGCGAGGTTCGAGGTGTCAAATATATCAGTTTGGATGAAACTGCGACATATCACTTAACTCAGATTGCAAGATTACCATATACAGACACGATGTTCTCGTCCGAGCGAGGTTCGAGGTGTCAAATATATCAGATTGGATGAAACTGCAACCTATCACTTAACTCAGGTTGCAAGATTACCATATACAGACCCGATGTTCTCGTCTGACCGAGGTTCGAGGTGTCAAATATATCAGATTGGATGAAGCTGAAACGTATCACTTAACTTAAGGTGCAAGATTACCATATATAATTCCGATGTTCTCGTCCGGGCAAGGTTCGAGGTGTCAAATATATCAGATTGGATCAAACTGCAACCTATCACTCAACTCAGGTTGCAAGATTACCATATACAAAACCGATGTTCTCGTCCGGGCGAGTTCTAGGTGTCAAATATATCAGATTGGATGAAACTGCAACCTATCCCTTAACTCAGGTTGTAAGATTACCATATACAGACCCGATGTTCTCGTCCGGGCGAGGTTCGAGGTGTCAAATATATCAGATTGGATGACACTCCAACCTATCACTTAACTCGGGTTGCAAGATTACCATATACAGACCCGATGCTCTGGTCCGTGCGAGGTTCTAGGTGTCAAATATATCATATTGGATGAAACTCCAACCTATCAATTAACTCAGGTTGCAAGATACCATATACAGACCCGATGTTCTAGTCCGGGCGAGGTTCGAGGTATCAAATATATCATATTAGATGAAACAACAACCTATGACTTGACTCAGGTTGCAAGATTACCATATACAGATCCGATGTTCTCGCCGAGCGAGGTTTGAGGTGTCAAATAAATCAGATTGGGTGAAACTACAACCTATCACTTAACTCAGGTTGCAAGATTACCATATACAGACCCGATGTTCTCGTCCGAGCGAGGTTCGAGGTGTCAAATAAATCAGATTGGATGAAACTGCAAACTATCACTTAACTCAAATTGCAAGATTACCATATACAATTCTGATGTTCTCGTACGGGCGAGGTTCGAGGTGTCAAATATATCAAATCGGATGAAGCTGCAACCTATCACTTAGCTCAAGTTGCAAGATTACCATATACAGACCCGATGTTCTCGTCCAAGCGAGGTTCGAGGTGTCAAATAAATCATATTGCATGAAATAGCAACCTATCACTTAACTGAGGTTGCAAGATTACCATATACAAACCCGATGATCTCGTCCGAGCGAGTTTCGAGGTGTCAAATATATCAGATTGGATGAAACTGCAACCTATCACTTAACTCAGGTTGCAAGATTACCATATACAGACCCGATGTTCTCGCCCGGGCGAGTTTCTAGGTGTCAAATATATCATATTGGATGAAACTGCAACCTATCAATTAACTCAGGCTGCAAGATTACCATATACCGACCCGATGTTCTTGTCGTGGCGAGGATCTAGGTGTCAAATATATCAGATTGGATGAAACTTCAACCTATCACTTAACTCAAGTTGCAAGATACCATATACAGACACGATGTTCTCGTCCGAGCGAGGTTCGAGGTGTCAAATATATCAGATTGGATGAAACTGCAACCTATCACTTAACTCAGGCTACAAGATTACTATATACCTTATCGAAGTTCTCGTCCGAGCGAGGTTCGAGGTGTCAAATATATAAGATTGGATGAAACTGCAACATATTTGCAAAATTACCATATACATACCCGATGTTCTCGTCCGGGCGAGGTTCGAGGTGTCAAATATATCAGTTTGGATGAAACTGCGACATATCACTTAACTCAGATTGCAAGATTACCATATACAGACACGATGTTCTCGTCCGAGCGAGGTTCAAGGTGTCAAATATATCAGATTGGATGAAACTCCAACCTATCACTTAACTCAGGTTGCAAGATTACCATATACAGACCCGATGTTCTCGTCCGAGCGAGGTTCGAGGTGTCAAATAAATCATATTGGATGAAACTGCAACCTACCACTTAACTCAAATTGCAACATTACCATAAACAATTCTGATGTTCTCGTCCGGGCGAGGTTCGAGGTGTCAAATATATCAAATAGGATGATACTGCAACCTATCACTTATCTCAAGTTGCAAGATTACCATATACAGACCCGATGTTCTCGTCCAAGCGAGGTTCGAGGTATCAAATAAATCAGATTGGATGAAACTGCAACCTATCACTTAACTGAGGTTGCAAGATTACCATATAAAAACCCGATGTTCTCGTCCGAACGAGGTTCGAGGTGTCAAATATATCAGATTGGATGAAACTACAACCTATCACTTAACTCAGGTTGCAAGATTACTATATACAGACCCGATGTTCTCTCCCGGCGAGGTTCTAGGTGTCAAATATATCAGATTGGATGAAACTGCAACCTATCCCATAAGTCAGGTTGCAAGATTACCATATACAGACCCGATGTTCTGGTCCTGGCGAGGTTCTAGGTGTCATATATATCAGATTGGATGAAACTGCAACCTATCACTTAACTCAGGTTGCAAGATTACCATATACAGAGCCGATGTTCTCGTCCGGGCGAGGTTCGAGGTGTCAAATATATTAGATTGGATGAAACTGCAACCAATCACTTAACTCAGGTTGCAAGATTACCATATATAGACCTGATGTTCTCGTCCGAGCGAGGTTCGAGGTGTCAAATATATCATATTGGATGAAACTACAACTTATCAATTAACTCAGGTTGCAAGATTACCATATACAGACCCGATGTTCTCGTCCGGGCGAGGTTCGAGGTGTCAAATATATCAGATTGGATGAAACTGCGACATATCACTTAACTCAGATTGCAAGATTACCATATACAGACACGATGTTCTCTTCCGAGCGAGGTTCGAGGTGTCAAATATATTAGATTGGATGAAACTGCAACCTATCACTTAACTCAGGTTGCAAGACTACCATATACAGACCCGATGTTCTCGTCCGACCGAGGTTCGAGGTGTCAAATATATCAGATTGGATGAAACTGAAACGTATCACTTAACTCAGGGTGCAAGATTACCATATATAATTCCGATGTTCTCGTCCGGGCGAGGTTCGAGGTGTCAAATATATCAGATTAGATCTAACTGCAACCTATCACTCAACTCAGGTTGCAATATTACCATATACAAACCCGATGTTCTCGTCCGGGCGAGTTCTAGGTGTCAAATATATCAGATTTGATGAAACTGCAACCTATCCCTTAACTCAGGTTGTAAGATTACCATATACAGACCCAATGTTCTCGTCCGGGCGAGGTTCGAGGTGTCAAATATATCAGATTGGATGACACCCCAACCTATCGCTTAACTCGAGTTGCAAGATTACCATATACAGACCCGATGCTCTGGTCCGTGCGAGGTTCTAGGTGTCAAATATATCATATTGGATGAAACTCCAACCTATCAATTAACTCAGGTTGCAAGATACCATATACAGACCCGATGTTCTAGTCCGGGCGAGGTTCGAGGTATCAAATATATCATATTAGATGAAACAACAACCTATGACTTGACTCAGGTTGCAAGATTACCATATACAGATCCGATGTTCTCGCCGAGCGAGGTTTGAGGTGTCAAATAAATCAGATTGGGTGAAACTACAACCTATCACTTAACTCAGGTTGCAAGATTACCATATACAGACCCGATGTTCTCATCCGAGCGAGGTTCGAGGTGTCAAATAAATCAGATTGGATGAAACTGCAAACTATCACTTAACTCAAATTTCAAGATTACCATATACAATTCTGATGTTCTCGTACGGGCGAGGTTCGAGGTGTCAAATATATCAAATCGGATGAAGCTGCAACCTATCATTTAGCTCAAGTTGCAAGATTACCATATACAGACCCGATGTTCTCATCCAAGCGAGGTTCGAGGTGTCAAATAAATCAGATTGGATGAAATTGCAACCTATCACTTAACTGAGGTTGCAAGATTACCATATACAAACCCGATGATCTCGTCCGAGCGAGGTTGGAGTAACTTAACTCATGTTGCAAGATTACCATATACAGACCCGATGTTCTCGCCCGGGCGAGTTTCTAGGTGTCAAATATATCATATTGGATGAAACTGCAACCTATCAATTAACTCAGGCTGCAAGATTACCATATACCGACCCGATGTTCTTGTCGTGGCGAGGATCTAGGTGTCAAATATATCAGATTGGATGAAACTTCAACCTATCACTTAACTCAGGTTACAAGATTACTATATACAGTATAGAAGTTCTCGTCCGAGCGAGGTTCGAGGTGTCAAATATATATAAGATTGGATGAAACTGCAACATATCACTAACTCAGGTTGCAAGATTACCATATACAGACCCGATGTTCTCGTCCGGGCGAGGTTCGAGGTGTCAAATATATCAGATTGGATGAAACTGCGACATATCACTTAACTCAGATTGCAAGATTACCATATACAGACACGATGTTCTCTTCCGAGCGAGGTTCGAGGTGTCAAATATATTAGATTGGATGAAACTGCAACCTATCACTTAACTCAGGTTGCAAGACTACCATATACAGACCCGATGTTCTCGTCCGACCGAGGTTCGAGGTGTCAAATATATCAGATTGGATGAAACTGAAACGTATCACTTAACTCAGGGTGCAAGATTACCATATATAATTCCGATGTTCTCGTCCGGGCGAGGTTCGAGGTGTCAAATATATCAGATTAGATCTAACTGCAACCTATCACTCAACTCAGGTTGCAATATTACCATATACAAACCCGATGTTCTCGTCCGGGCGAGTTCTAGGTGTCAAATATATCAGATTTGATGAAACTGCAACCTATCCCTTAACTCAGGTTGTAAGATTACCATATACAGACCCAATGTTCTCGTCCGGGCGAGGTTCGAGGTGTCAAATATATCAGATTGGATGACACCCCAACCTATCGCTTAACTCGAGTTGCAAGATTACCATATACAGACCCGATGCTCTGGTCCGTGCGAGGTTCTAGGTGTCAAATATATCATATTGGATGAAACTCCAACCTATCAATTAACTCAGGTTGCAAGATACCATATACAGACCCGATGTTCTAGTCCGGGCGAGGTTCGAGGTATCAAATATATCATATTAGATGAAACAACAACCTATGACTTGACTCAGGTTGCAAGATTACCATATACAGATCCGATGTTCTCGCCGAGCGAGGTTTGAGGTGTCAAATAAATCAGATTGGGTGAAACTACAACCTATCACTTAACTCAGGTTGCAAGATTACCATATACAGACCCGATGTTCTCATCCGAGCGAGGTTCGAGGTGTCAAATAAATCAGATTGGATGAAACTGCAAACTATCACTTAACTCAAATTTCAAGATTACCATATACAATTCTGATGTTCTCGTACGGGCGAGGTTCGAGGTGTCAAATATATCAAATCGGATGAAGCTGCAACCTATCATTTAGCTCAAGTTGCAAGATTACCATATACAGACCCGATGTTCTCATCCAAGCGAGGTTCGAGGTGTCAAATAAATCAGATTGGATGAAATTGCAACCTATCACTTAACTGAGGTTGCAAGATTACCATATACAAACCCGATGATCTCGTCCGAGCGAGGTTGGAGTAACTTAACTCATGTTGCAAGATTACCATATACAGACCCGATGTTCTCGCCCGGGCGAGTTTCTAGGTGTCAAATATATCATATTGGATGAAACTGCAACCTATCAATTAACTCAGGCTGCAAGATTACCATATACCGACCCGATGTTCTTGTCGTGGCGAGGATCTAGGTGTCAAATATATCAGATTGGATGAAACTTCAACCTATCACTTAACTCAGGTTACAAGATTACTATATACAGTATAGAAGTTCTCGTCCGAGCGAGGTTCGAGGTGTCAAATATATATAAGATTGGATGAAACTGCAACATATCACTAACTCAGGTTGCAAAATTACCATATACATACCCGATGTTCTCGTCCGGGCGAGGTTCGAGGTGTCAAATATATCAGATTGGATGAAACTGCAACCTATCCCTTAACTCAGGTTGCAAGATTACCATATACATGCCCAATGTTCTCGTCCGTGCGAGGTTCTAGGTGTCCAACATATCAGATTGGATGAAACGACAACCTATCCCTTAACTCAGGTAGTAAGATTACCATTTACAGACCCGATGTTCTCGTCCGGGCGAGGTTCGAGGTGTCAAATATATCAGATTGGATGAAACTGCAACCTATCACTTAACTCAGGTTGCAAGATTACTATATACAGGCCCGATGTTCTCGTCCATGCGAGGTTCTAGGTGTCAAACATATCAGATTGAATGAAACTACAACCTATCCCTTAACTCAGGTTGTAAGATTACCATATACAGACCCGATGTTCTCGCCTGGGCGAGTTTCTAGGTGTCAAATATATCATATTGGATGAAACTGCAACCTATCAATTAACTCAGGCTTCAAGATTACCATATACCGACCCGATGTTCTTGTCGGGGCGAGGATCTAGGTGTCAAATATATCAGATTGGATGAAACTTCAACCTATCACTTAACTCAAGTTGCAAGATACCATATACAGACACGATGTTCTCGTCCGAGCGAGGTTCGAGGTGTCAAATATATCAGATTGGATGAAACTGCAACCTATCACTTAACTCAGGTTACAAGATTACTATATACAGTATCGAAGTTCTCGTCCGAGCGAGGTTCGAGGTGTCAAATATATAAGATTGGATGAAACTGCAACATATCACTAACTCAAGTTGCAAAATTACCATATACCTATTAGATGTTCTCGTCGGGGCGAGGTTCGAGGTATCAAATATATCAGATTGGATGAAACTGCAACCTATCACTTGACTCAGCTTGCAAGATTACCATATACAGACCCGATGTTCTCGTCCGAGCGAGGTTCGAGGTGTCAAATAAATCAGATTAGATGAAACTGCAACCTATCAATCAACTCAGGTTGCAATATTACCATATACAAACCCGATGTTCTCGTCCGGGCGAGTTCTAGGTGTCAAATATATCAGATTTGATGAAACTGCAACCTATCCCTTAACTCAGGTTGTAAGATTACCATATACAGACCCGATGTTCTTGTCCGGGCGAGCTTCGAGGTGTCAAATATATCAGATTGGTTGACACTCCAACCTATCACTTAACTCGGGTTGCAAGATTACCATATACAGACCCGATGCTCTGGTCCGTGCGAGGTTTTAGGTGTCAAATATATCATATTGGATGAAACTCCAACCTATCAATTAACTCAGGTTGCAAGATACCATATACAGACCCGATGTTCTAGTCCGGGAGAGGTTCGAGGTATCAAATATATCAGATTAGATGAAACAACAACCTATGACTTGACTCAGGTTGCAAGATTACCATATACAGATCCGATGTCCTCGCCGAGCGAGGTTTGAGGTGTCAAATAAATCAGATTGGGTGAAACTACAACCTATCACTTAACTCAGGTTGCAAGATTACCATATACAGACCCGATGTTCTCGTCCGAGCGAGGTTCGAGGTGTCAAATAAATCAGATTGGATGAAACTGCAAACTATCACTTAACTCAAATTTCAAGATTACCATATACAATTCTGATGTTCTCGTACGGGCGAGGTTCGAGGTGTCAAATATATCAAATCGGATGAAGCTGCAACCTATCATTTAGCTCAAGTTGCAATATTACCATATACAGACCCGATGTTCTCATCCAAGCGAGGTTCGAGGTGTCAAATAAATCAGATTGGATGAAATTGCAACCTATCACTTAACTGAGGTTGCAAGATTACCATATACAAACCCGATGATCTCGTCCGAGCGAGGTTGGAGTCACTTAACTCAGTTTGCAAGATTACCATATACAGACCCGATGTTCTCACCCGGGCGAGTTTCTAGGTGTCAAATATATCATATTGGATGAAACTGCAACCTATCAATTAACTCAGGCTGCAAGATTACCATATACCGACCCGATGTTCTTGTCGTGGCGAGGATCTAGGTGTCAAATATATCAGATTGGATGAAACTTCAACCTATCACTTAACTCAGGTTACAAGATTACTATATACAGTATCGAAGTTCTCGTCCGAGCGAGGTTCGAGGTGTCAAATATATAAGATTGGATGAAACTGCAACATATCACTAACTCAGGTTGCAAAATTACCATATACATACCCGATGTTCTCGTCCGGGCGAGGTTCGAGGTGTCAAATATATCAGATTGGATGAAACTGCAACCTATCCCTTAACTCAGGTTGCAAGATTACCATATACATGCCCAATGTTCTCGTCCGTGCGAGGTTCTAGGTGTCCAACATATCAGATTGGATGAAACGACAACCTATCCCTTAACTCAGGTAGTAAGATTACCATTTACAGACCCGATGTTCTCGTCCGGGCGAGGTTCGAGGTGTCAAATATATCAGATTGGATGAAACTGCAACCTATCACTTAACTCAGGTTGCAAGATTACTATATACAGGCCCGATGTTCTCGTCCATGCGAGGTTCTAGGTGTCAAACATATCAGATTGAATGAAACTACAACCTATCCCTTAACTCAGGTTGTAAGATTACCATATACAGACCCGATGTTCTCGCCTGGGCGAGTTTCTAGGTGTCAAATATATCATATTGGATGAAACTGCAACCTATCAATTAACTCAGGCTTCAAGATTACCATATACCGACCCGATGTTCTTGTCGGGGCGAGGATCTAGGTGTCAAATATATCAGATTGGATGAAACTTCAACCTATCACTTAACTCAAGTTGCAAGATACCATATACAGACACGATGTTCTCGTCCGAGCGAGGTTCGAGGTGTCAAATATATCAGATTAGATGAAACTGCAACCTATCACTTAACTCAGGTTGCAAGATTACCATATACAAACCCGATGTTCTCGTCCGAACGAGGTTCGAGGTGTAAAATATATCAGATTGGATGAAACTGCAACCTATCGCTTAACTCAGGTTGCAAGATTACTATATACAAACCCGATATTCTCGCCCGGCGAGGTTCTAGGTGTCAAATATATCAGATTTGATGAAACTGCAACCTATCCCTTAAGTAAGGTTACAAGATTACCATATACAGACCCGATGTTCTGGTCCTGGCGAGGTTCTAGGTGTCATATATATCAGATTGGATGAAACTGCAACCTATCACTTAACTCAGGTTGCAAGATTACCATATACAGAGCGGATGTTCTCGTCAGGGCGAGGTTCGAGGTGTCAAATATATAAGATTGGATGAAACTGCAACCTATCACTTAACTCAGGTTGCAAGATTACCATATACAGACCCGATGTTCTCATCCGAGCGAGGTTCGAGGTGTCAAATATATCAGATTGGATGAAACTGCAACCTATCACTTAACTCAGGTTGCAAGATTACCATATACAGACCCGATGTTCTCGTCCGACCGAGGTTCGAGGTGTCAAATATATCACATTGGATAAAACTGCAACCTATCACTTAACTCAGGTTGCAAGATTACCATATACAGACCCGATGTTTTCATGGGGGAGAGGTTCGAGGTGTCAAATATATCAGATTGGATGAAACTGCAACCTATCACTTAACTCAGGTTGCAAGATTACCATATGCATAACTGATGTTCTGGTCCGGGCGAGGTTCTAGGTGTCATATATATCAGATTGGATGAAACTTCAACCTATCACTTAACTCAGGTTGCAAGATTACCATATACAGACCCGATGTTCTCGTCCGAGCGAGGCTCGAGATGTCAAATATATCAGATTGGATGAAACTGTAACCTATCCCTTAACTCAGGTTGTAAGATTACCATTTGCAGACCCGATGTTCTCGTCCGGGCGAGGTTCGAGGTGTCAAATATATCAGATTGGATGAAACTGCAACCTATCACTTAACTCAGGTTGCAAGATTACTATATAAAGGCCCGATGTTCTCGTCCAGGCGAGGTTCTAGGTGTCAAACATATCAGATTGGATGAAACTACAACCTACCCTTAACTCAGGTTGTAAGATTACCATGTACAGACCCGATGTTCTCGCCCGGGCGAGTTTCTAGGTGTCAAATATATCATATTGGATGAAACTGCAACCTATCAATCAACTCAGGCTGCAAGATTACCATATACCGACCCGATGTTCTTGTTGGGGCGAGGATCTAGGTGTCAAATATATCAGATTGGATGAAACTTCAACCTATCACTTAACTCAAGTTGCAAGATACCATATACAGACACGATGTTTTCGTCCGAGCGAGGTTCGAGGTGTCAAATATATCAGATTGGATGAAACTGCAACCTATCACTTAACTCAGGTTACAAGATTACTATATACAGTATCAAAGTTCTCGTCCGAGCGAGGTTCGAGGTGTCAAATATATAAGATTGGATGAAACTGCAACATATCACTAACTCAGGTTGCAAAATTACCATATACATACCAGATGTTCTCGTCGGGGCGAGGTTCGAGGTATCAAATATATCAGATTGGATGAAACTGCAACCTATCACTTGACTCAGGTTGCAAGATTACCATATACAGACCCGATGTTCTCGTCCGAGCGAGGTTCGAGGTGTCAAATAAATCAGATTAGATGAAACTGCAACCTATCACTTAACTCAGGTTGCAAGATTACCATATACAAACCCGATGTTCTCGTCCGAACGAGGTTCGAGGTGTCAAATATATCAGATTGGATGAAACTGCAACCTATCGCTTAACTCAGGTTGCAAGATTACTATATACAGACCCGATATTCTCGCCTGGAGAGGTTCTAGGTGTCAAATATATCAGATTTGATGAAACTGCAACCTATCCCTTAAGTAAGGTTGCAAGATTACCATATACAGACCCGATGTTCTGGTCCTGGTGAGGTTCTAGGTGTCATATATATCAGATTGGATGAAACTGCAACCTATCACTTAACTCAGGTTGCAAGATTACCATATACAGAGCGGATGTTCTCGTCAGGGCGAGGTTCGAGGTGTCAAATATATCAGATTGGATAAAACTGCAACCTATCACTTAACTCAGGTTGCAAGATTACCATATTCAGACCCGATGTTCTCATCCGAGCGAGGTTCGAGGTGTCAAATATATCAGATTGGATGAAACTGCAACCTATCACTTAACTCAGGTTGCAAGATTACCATATACAGACCCGATGTTCTCGTCCGACCGAGGTTCGAGGTGTCAAATATATCACATTGGATAAAACTGCAACCTATCACTTAACTCAGGTTGCAAGATTACCATATACAGACCCGATGTTCTCATGGGGGAGAGGTTCGAAGTGTCAAATATATCAGATTGGATGAAACTGCAACCTATCACTTAACTCAGGCTGCAAGATTACCATATGCATAACTGATGTTCTGGTCCGGGCGAGGTTCTAGGTGTCATCTATATCAGATTGGATGAAACTTCAACCTATCACTTAACTCAGGTTGCAAGATTACCATATACAGACCCGATGTTCTGGTCCAGGCGAGGTTCTAGGTGTCAAATATATCAGATTGGATGAAACTGCAACCTATCCCTTAAGTCAGGTTGCAAGATTACCATATACAAACCCGATGTTCTGGTCCTGGCGAGGTTCTAGGTGTCATATATATCAGATTGTATGAAACTTCAACCTATCACTTAACTCAGGTTGTAAGATTACCATATACAGACCCGATGTTCTCGTCCGAACGAGGCTCGAGGTGTCAAATATATCAGATTGGATGAAACTGCAACCTATCACTTAACTCAGGTTGCAAGATTACCATATACAGACCCGATGTTCTCGTCGGGGCGAGGTTCGAGGTGTCAAATATATCAGACTGGATGAAACTGCAATCAGGTTGCAAGATTACCATATACAGACACGATGTTCTCGTCCGAGCGGGGTTCGAGGTGTCAAATATATCATATTGGATGAAACTGCAACCTATCACTTAACTCAGGTTGCAATATTACCATATACAGACCCGATATTTTCGTCCGGTTGAGGTTCTAGGTTTAATATATATCAGATTGGATGAAACTGCAATCTATCACTTAACTCAGGTTGTAAGATTACCATATACAGACCGGATGTTCTCGTCAGGGCGAGGTTTGAGGTGTCAAATATATCAGATTGGATGAAACTGCAACCTATCACTTAACTCATATTGCAAGATTACCATATACATACCCGATATTCTCGTCCGAGCGAGGTTCGAGGTGTCAAATATATCATATTGGATGAAACTGCAACCTATCACTTAACTCAGGTTGCAAGATTACCATATACGAACCTGACCTTCTCGTCACGGCGATGTTCTAGGTGCCAAATATATCCGATTGGATGAAACTGCAACCTATCCCTTAACTCAGGTTGTAAGAATACAATTTACATACCCGATGTTCTGGTTCAGGCGAGGTTCTAGGTGTCATATATATCAGATTGGATGAAATTGCAATCTATCACTTAACTCAAGTTGCAAGATTACCATATATACAGACCCGATGTTCTGGTCCGGGCGAGGTTCTAGGTGTCATATATATCAGATTGGAGGAAACTGCGAACTATCACTTAACTCAGGTTGCAAGATAACCATATACATACCCGATGTTCTCGTCAGGGCGAGGTTAGAGGTGTCAAATATATCAGATTGGATATAATTGCAACCTATCTTAACTCAGGTTGCAAGATTACCATATACAGACCTGATGTTCTCGTCCGAGCGTGGTTCGATGTGTCAAATATATCAGATTGGATGAAACTGCAACCTATCACTTAACTCATGTTGCAAGATTACGATATACAGACCCGATGTTCTGGTCCAGGCGAGGTTCTAGGTGTCAAATATATCAGATTGGATGAAACTGCAACCTATCCCTTAAGTCAGGTTGCAAGATTACCATATACAGACCCGATGTTCTGGTCCTGGTGAGGTTCTAGGTGTCATATATATCAGATTGGATGAAACTGCAACCTATCACTTAACTCAGGTTGCAAGATTACCATATATAGGCCCAATGTTCCCGTCCATGCGAGGTTCTAGGTGTCCAACATATCAGATTGGATGAAACTGCAACTTATCCCTTAACTCAGGTTGTAAGATTACCATTTACAGACCCGAAGTTCTCGTCCGGGCGAGGTTCGAGGTGTCAAATATATAAGATTGGATTAAACTGCAACCTATCACTTAACTCAGGTTGCTAGATTACTACATACAGGCCCGATGTTCTCGTCCAGGCGAGGTTCTAGGTGTCCAACATATCAGATTGGATGAAACTGCAACTTATCCCTTAACTCAGGTTGTAAGATTACCATATACAGACCCGATGTACTCGTCCGGGCGAGGTTCGAGGTGTCAAATATATATCAGATTGGATGAAACTGCTACCTATCACTTAACTCGGGTTGCAAGATTACCATATACAGACTCGATACTCTGGTCCGGGAGAGGTTTTAGGTGTCAAATATATTATATTTGATGAAACTTTAACCTATCCCTTAACTCAGGTTACAAAATTACCATATACAGACCCGATGTTCTAGTCCGAGCGAGGTTCAAGGTATCAAATATATCAGATTGGATGAAACTGCAACCAATCACTTGACTCAAGTTGCAAGATTACCATATACAGACCCGATGTTCTCGTCCGAGCGAGGTGTCAAATAAATCAGATTTGATGAAACTGCAACCTATCACTTAACTTAGGTTACAAGATTAACATATACAAACCCGATGTTCTCATCCGAACGAGGTTTGAGGTGTCAAATATATCAGATTGGATGAAACTGCAACCTATCACTTAACTCAGGTTGCAAGATTACTATATACAGACCCGATGTTCTCGCCCGGCGAGGTTCTAGGTGTCAAATATATCAGATTTGATGAAACTGCAACCTATCCCTTAAGTCAGGTTGCAAGATTACCATATACAGACCCGATGTTCTGGTCCTGGCGAGGTTCTAGGTGTCATATATATCATATTGGATGAAACTGCAACCTATCACTTAACTCAGGTTGCAAGATTACCATATACAGAGCCGATGTTCTCGTTAGGGCGAGGTTTGAGGTGTCAGATATATTAGATTGGATAAAACTGCAACCTATCATTTAACTCAGGTTGCAATATTACCATATACAGACCCGTTGTTCTCGTCCGAGCGAGGTTCGAGGTGTCAAATATATCATATTGGATGAAACTGCAACCTATCACTTAACTCAGGTTGCAAGATTACCATATAGAGATCCGATGTTCTCGTCGGGGAGAGGTTCGAGGTGTCAAATATATTAGATTGGATGAAACTGCAACCTATCACTTAACTCAGGTTGCAAGATTACCATATACAGACCTGATATTCTGGTCCGGGCGAGGTTCTAGGTGTCATATATATCAGATTGGATGAAACTTCAACCTATCACTTAACTCAGGTTGCAAGATTACCATATACAAACCCGATGTTCTCGTCTGAGCGAGGCTCGAGGTGTCAAATATATCAGATTGGATGAAACTGCAACCTATCACTTAACTCAGGTTGCAAGATTACCATATACAGACCCGATGTTCTCGTCTTGGAGAGGTTCGAGGTGTCAAATATATAAGATTGGATGAAACTGCAACCTATTACTTAACTCAGGTTGCAAGATTACCATATACAGACCCGATGTTCTCGTCCGAGCGAGGTTCGAGGTGTCAGATATATCGGATTGGATGAAACTGCAACCTATCACTTAACTCAGGTTACAAGATTACCATATACAGACCCGATATTTTCGTCCGGTTGAGGTTCTAGGTTTCATATATATCAGACTGGATGAAACTTCAACCTATCAATTAACTCAGGTTGCAAGATTACCATATACAGACCCGATGTTCTCGTCAGGGCGAGGTTCGAGGTGTCAAATATATCAGATTGGATGAAACTTCAACCTATCTCTTAACTCAGATTGCAAGATTACCATATACAGACCCGATGTTCTCGTCCGAGCGAGGTTCGAGGTGTCAAATATATCATATTGGATGAAACTGCAACCTATCACTTAACTCAGGTTGCAAGATTACCATATACAGACCCGACCTTCTCGTCCGGGCGAGGTTCTAGGTGTCATATATATCAGATTGGATGAAACTGCAATCTATCACTTAACTCAGGCTGCAAGATTACTATATAAAGACCCGATGTTCTCGTCCGGGCGAGGTTCGAGGTGTCCAATATATCAGATTGGATGAAACTGCAACTTATCACTTAACTCAAGTTGCAAGATTACCATATACATGCCCTATGTTCTCGTCCGAGCGAGGTTCGAGATATCAAATATATCAGATTGGATGAAACTGCAACTAATCACTTAACTCATGTTGCAAGATTATCATATACCGACCCGATGTTCTGGTCCGGGGGAGGTTCTAGGTGTCATATATATCAGATTGGATGAAACTGCAACCTATCACTTAACTCAGGTTGCAAGATTACCATATACAGACCCGATGTTCTAGTCCGGGCGAGGTTCTAGGTGTCATATATATCATATTGGATGAAACTGCGAACTATCACTTAACTCAGGTTGCAAGATAATCATATACAGACCCGATGTTCTCGTCAGGGCGAGGTTCGAGGTGTCAAATATATCAGATTGGATATAATTGCAACCTATCTTAACTCAGGTTGCAAGATTACCATATACAGACCTGATGTTCTCGTCCGAGCGTGGTTCGAGGTGTCAAATATATCAGATTGGATGAAACTGCAACCTATCATTTAACTCATGTTGCAAGATTACGATATACAGATCCGATGTTCTCGTCCGGGCGAGGTTCTAGGTGTCAAATATATCCGATTGGATGAAACTGCAACCTATCCCTTAACTCAGGTTACAATATTACCATATACAGACCCGATGTTCTGGTCCAGGCGAGCTTCTAGGTGTCATATATATCAGATTGGATGAAACTACAACCTATCACTTAACTCAGGTTGCAAGATTACCATATACAGACCTGATGTTCTCATCCGGGCGAGGTTCGAGGTGTCAAATATATCAGATTGGATGAAACTGCAACCTATCACTTAACTCAGATTGCAAGATTACCATATACAGACCCGATGTTCTAGTCCGGGCGAGGTTCTAGGTGTCATATATATCATATTGGATGAAACTGCGAACTATCACTTAACTCAGGTTGCAAGATAATCATATACAGACCCGATGTTCTCGTCAGGGCGAGGTTCGAGGTGTCAAATATATCAGATTGGATATAATTGCAACCTATCTTAACTCAGGTTGCAAGATTACCATATACAGACCTGATGTTCTCGTCCGAGCGTGGTTCGAGGTGTCAAATATATCAGATTGGATGAAACTGCAACCTATCATTTAACTCATGTTGCAAGATTACGATATACAGATCCGATGTTCTCGTCCGGGCGAGGTTCTAGGTGTCAAATATATCCGATTGGATGAAACTGCAACCTATCCCTTAACTCAGGTTACAATATTACCATATACAGACCCGATGTTCTGGTCCAGGCGAGCTTCTAGGTGTCATATATATCAGATTGGATGAAACTGCAACCTATCACTTAACTCAGCTTGCAAGATTACCATATACAGACCCGATGTTCTCATCCGAGCGAGGTTCGAGGTGTCAAACATATCAGATTGGATGAAACTACAACTTATCCCTTAACTCAGGTTGTAATATTACCATATACAGACCCGATGTTCTCATCCGGGCGAGGTTCGAGGTGTCAAATATATCAGATTGGATGAAACTGCTACCTATCACTTGACTCGGGTTGCAAGATTACCATATACAGACCCGATGCTCTGGTCCGGGCGAGGTTTTAGGTGTCAAATATATTATATTGGATGAAACTTTAACCTATCCCTTAACTCAGGTTGCAAAATTACCATATACAGACCCGATGTTCTAGTCCGGGCGAGGTTCGAGGTATCAAATATATCAGATTGGAAGAAACTGCAACCTATCACTTGACTCAGGTTGCAAAATTACCAAATACAGACCCGATGTTCTCGTCCGATCGAGGTTCGAGGTGTCAAATATATCATATTGGATGAAACTACAACCTATCACTTAACTCAGGTCGCAAGATTACTATATACTGACCCGATGTTCTCTCCCGGGCGAGGTTCTAGGTGTCAAATATATCATATTGGATGAAACTGCAACCTATCCCTTAAGTCAGGTTGCAAGATTACCATATACAGACCCGATGTTATGGTCCTGACGAGGTTCTAGGTGTCATATATATCAAATTGGATGAAACTGCAACCTATCACTTAACTCAGGTTGCAAGATTACCATATACAGAGCCGATGTTCTCATCCGGGCGAGGTTCGAGGTGTCAAATATATCATATTGGATGAAACTGCAACCTATCACTTAACTCAGGTTGCAAGATTACCATATACAAACCCGATGTTCTCGTCCGAGCGAGGTTCGAGGTGTCAAATATATCATATTGGATGAAACTGCAACCTATCACTTAACTCAAGTTGCAAGATTACCATATACAGACCCGAACTTCTTGTCCGGGCGAGGTTCTAGGTGTCAAATATATCCGATTGGATGAAATTGCAAACTATCCCTTAACTCAGTTTGCAAGATTACCATATACAGACCCGATGTTCTGGTCCAGGCGAGGTTCTAGGTGTCATATATATCAGATTGGATGAAACTGCAACCTATCACTTAACTCAGGTTGCAAGATTACAATATAAAGACCCGATGTTCTCGTCCGGGCGAGGTTCGAGGTGTCAAATATATTAGATTGGATGAAACTGCAACCTATTACTTAACTCAGGTTGCAAGATTACCATATACAGATCCGATGTTCTCGTCTAAGCGAGGTTCAAGGTGTCAAATATATCAGATTGGATGAAACTGCAACCTATCACTTAACTCAGGTTGCAATATTACAATATACAGACCCGATATTTTCGTCCAAGCGAGGTTCGAGGTGTCAAATATATCAGATTGGATGAAACTGCAACCTTTCACTGAACTCAGGTTGCAAGATTACTATATACAGACCCGATGTTCTCGCCCGGGCGAGGTTCTAGGTGTCAAATATATCAGATTGGATGAAACTGCAACCTATCCCTTAACTCAGGTTGCAATATTACCATATACAGACTCGATGTTCTGGTCCAGGCGAGGTTCTAGGTGTCATATATATCAGATTGGACGAAACTGCAACCTATCACTTAACTCAGGTTGCAAGATTACTATATAAAGACCCGATGTTCTCGTCCGGGCGAGGTTCGAGGTGTCAAATATATCAGATTGGATGAAACTGCAACCTATTACTTAACTCAGATTGCAAGATTACCATATACAGACACGATGTTCTCGTCCGAGCGAGGTTCGAGGTGTCAAACATATCAGATTGGATGAAACTACAACTTATCCCTTAACTCAGGTTGTAAGATTACCATATACAGACCCGATGTTCTCGTCCTGACGAGGTTCTAGGTGTCATATATATCAGATTGGATGAAACTGCTACCAATCACTTAACTCAGGTTGCAAGATTACCATATACAGACTTGATGTTCTGGTCCGGGCGAGGTTCTAGGTGTCATATATATCAGATTGGATAAAACTGCGAACTATTACTTAACTCAAGTTGCAAGATAACCATATACAGACCCGATGTTCTCGTCAAGGCGAGGTTTGAGGTGTCAAATATATCAGATTGGATATAATTGCAACCTATCTTAACTCAGGTTGCAAAATTACCATATACAGACCTGGTGTTCTCGTCCGAGCGTGGTTCGAGGTGTCAAATATATCATATTGGATGAAACTACAACCTATCACTTAACTCAGGTCGCAAGATTACTATATACAGACCCGATGTTCTCTCCCGGGCGAGGTTCTAGGTGTCAAATATATCATATTGGATGAAACTGCAACCTATCCCTTAAGTCAGGTTGCAAGATTACCATATACAGACCCGATGTTATGGTCCTGACGAGGTTCTAGGTGTCATATATATCAAATTGGATGAAACTGCAACCTATCACTTAACTCAGGTTGCAAGATTACCATATACAGAGCCGATGTTCTCATCCGGGCGAGGTTCGAGGTGTCAAATATATCATATTGGATGAAACTGCAACCTATCACTTAACTCAGGTTGCAAGATTACCATATACAAACCCGATGTTCTCGTCCGAGCGAGGTTCGAGGTGTCAAATATATCATATTGGATGAAACTGCAACCTATCACTTAACTCAAGTTGCAAGATTACCATATACAGACCCGAACTTCTTGTCCGGGCGAGGTTCTAGGTGTCAAATATATCCGATTGGATGAAATTGCAAACTATCCCTTAACTCAGTTTGCAAGATTACCATATACAGACCCGATGTTCTGGTCCAGGCGAGGTTCTAGGTGTCATATATATCAGATTGGATGAAACTGCAACCTATCACTTAACTCAGGTTGCAAGATTACAATATAAAGACCCGATGTTCTCGTCCGGGCGAGGTTCGAGGTGTCAAATATATTAGATTGGATGAAACTGCAACCTATTACTTAACTCAGGTTGCAAGATTACCATATACAGATCCGATGTTCTCGTCTAAGCGAGGTTCAAGGTGTCAAATATATCAGATTGGATGAAACTGCAACCTATCACTTAACTCAGGTTGCAATATTACAATATACAGACCCGATATTTTCGTCCAAGCGAGGTTCGAGGTGTCAAATATATCAGATTGGATGAAACTGCAACCTTTCACTGAACTCAGGTTGCAAGATTACTATATACAGACCCGATGTTCTCGCCCGGGCGAGGTTCTAGGTGTCAAATATATCAGATTGGATGAAACTGCAACTTATCCCTTAACTCAGGTTGCAAGATTACCATATACAGACTCGATGTTCTGGTCCAGGCGAGGTTCTAGGTGTCATATATATCAGATTGGACGAAACTGCAACCTATCACTTAACTCAGGTTGCAAGATTACTATATAAAGACCCGATGTTCTCGTCCGGGCGAGGTTCGAGGTGTCAAATATATCAGATTGGATGAAACTGCAACCTATTACTTAACTCAGATTGCAAGATTACCATATACAGACACGATGTTCTCGTCCGAGCGAGGTTCGAGGTGTCAAACATATCAGATTGGATGAAACTACAACTTATCCCTTAACTCAGGTTGTAAGATTACCATATACAGACCCGATGTTCTCGTCCTGACGAGGTTCTAGGTGTCATATATATCAGATTGGATGAAACTGCTACCAATCACTTAACTCAGGTTGCAAGATTACCATATACAGACTTGATGTTCTGGTCCGGGCGAGGTTCTAGGTGTCATATATATCAGATTGGATAAAACTGCGAACTATTACTTAACTCAAGTTGCAAGATAACCATATACAGACCCGATGTTCTCGTCAAGGCGAGGTTTGAGGTGTCAAATATATCAGATTGGATATAATTGCAACCTATCTTAACTCAGGTTGCAAAATTACCATATACAGACCTGGTGTTCTCGTCCGAGCGTGGTTCGAGGTGTCAAATATATCAGATTGGATGAAACTGCAACCTATCACTTAACTCATGTTGCAATATTACGAAATACAGACCCGATGTTCTCGTCCGGGCGAGGTTCTAGGTGTCAAATATATCTGATTGGATGAAACTGCAACATATCCCTTAACTCAGGTTGCAAGATTACCATATACAGACACGATGTTCTGGTCCAGGCGAGGTTCTAGGTGTCATATATATCGGATTGGATGAAACTGCAACCTATCACTTAACTCAGGTTGCAAGATTACCATATAAAGACCCGATGTTCTCGTCCGGGCGAGGTTCGAGGTGTCAAATATATCAGATTGGATGAAATTGCGACCTATCACTTAACTCAGATTGCAAGATTACCATATACATACACGATTTCTCGTCCGAGCGAGGTTCGAGGTGTCAAACATATCAGATTGGATGAAACTACAACTTATCCCTTAACTCAGGTTGTAATATTACCATATAAATACCCGATGTTCTCGTCCGGGCGAGGTTCGAGGTGTCAAATATATCAGATTGGATGAAACTGCTACCTATCACTTAACTCGGGTTGCAAAATTTCCATATACAGACCCGATGCTCTGGTCCGGGCGAGGTTCTAGGTGTCAAATATATTATATTGGATGAAACTTTAACCTATCCCTTAACTCAGGTTGCAAAATTACCATATACAGACCCGATGTTCTAGTCCGGGCGAGGTTCAAGGTATCAAATATATCAGATTGGATGAAACTGCAACCTATCACTTGACTCAGGTTGCAAGATTACCAAATACAGACCCGATGTTCTCGTTCGAGCGAGGTTCGAGGTGTCAAATATATCAGATTGGATGAAACTACAACCTATCACTTAACTCAGGTTGCAAGATTACTATATACAGACCCGATGTTCTCGCCCGGGCGATGTTCTAGGTGTCAAATATATCAGATTGGATGAAACTGCAACCTGTCCCTTAAGTCAGGTTGCAAGATTACCATATACAGACCCGATGTTCTGGTCCTGGCGATGTTCTAGGTGTCATATATATCAGATTGGATGAAACTGCAACCTATCACTTAACTCAGGTTGCAAGATTACCATATACAGAGTTGATGTTCTCGTATGGGCGAGGATCGAGGTGTCAAATATATCAGATTGGATGAAACTGCAACCTATCACTTAACTCAGGTTGAAAGATTACCATATACAGACCCGATGTTCTCGTCCGAGCGAGGTTCGAGGTGTGAAATATATCAGATTGGATGAAACTGCAACCTATCACTTAACTCAGGTTGTAATATTACCATATACAGACCCGATGTTCTTGTCCGACCGAGGTTCGAGGTGTCAAATATATCATATTGGATAAAACTGCAACCTATCACTTAACTCAGGTTGCAATATTACCATATACAGACCCGATGTTCTCGTCGGGAGAGGTTCGAGGTGTCAAATATATCAGATTGGATGAAACTTCAACCTATCACTTAACTCAGGTTGAAAGATTACCATATACAGACCCGATGTTCTCATCGGGGCGAGGTTCGAGGTGTAAAATACATCAGATTGGATGAAACTGCAACCTATTACTTAACTCAGGTTGCAATATTACCATATACAGACCCGATGTTCTCGTCCGAACGAGGTTCGAGGTGTCAAATATATCAGATTGGATGAAATTGCAACCTATCACTTAACTCAGGTTGCAATATTACCATATACAGACCCGATATTTTCGTCCGGTTGAGGTTCTAGGTTTCATATATATCAGATTGGATGAAACTGCAACCTATCACTTAACTCAGGTTGCAAGATTAGCATATACAGACCCGATGTTCTCGTCGGGGCGAGGTTCGAGGTGTCAAATGTATCAGATTGGATGAAACTGCAACCTATCACTTAACTCAGATTGCAAGATTACCATACACAGACCCGATGTTCTCGTCCGAGCGAGGTTCGAGGGGTCAAATATATCATATTTGGATGAAACTGCAACCTATCACTTAACTCAGGTTGCAAGATTACCATATACAGACCCGACCTTCTCGTCCGGGCGAGGTTCTAGGTGTCAAATATATCCGATTGGATGAAACTGCAACCTATCCCTTAACTCAGGTTGCAAGATTACCATATACAGACCCGATGTTCTAGTCCAGGCGAGGTTCTAGGAGTCATATATATAAGATTGGATGAAACTGCAACCTATCACTTAACTCAGGTTGCAAGATTACTATATAAAGACCCGATGTTCTCGTCCGGGCGAGGTTCGAGGTGTCAAATATATCAGATTGGATGAAAATGCAACCTATCACTTAACTCAGGTTGCAAGATTACCATATACATGCCCTATGTTCTCGTCCGAGCGAGGTTCGAGGTGTCAAATATATCATATTGGATGAAACTGCAACTGATCACTTAACTCAGGTTGCAAGATTATCATATACAGACCCGATGTTCTGGTCCGGGAGAGGTTCTAGGTGTCATATATATAAGATTGGATGAAACTGCAACCTATCACTTACCTCAGGTTGCAAGATTACCATATACAGACCGATGTTCTGGTCCGGGCGAGGTTCTAGGTGTCATATATATCAGATTGGATGAAACTGCGACCTATCACTTAACTCAGGTTGCAAGATAACCATATACAGACCCGATGTTCTCGTCAGGGCGAGGTTCGAGGTGTCAAATATATCAGATTAGATATAATTGCAACCTATAACTTAACTCAGGTTGCAAGATTACCATATATAGACCTGATGTTCTCGTCCGAGCGTGGTTCGAGGTGTCAAATATATCAGATTGGATGAAACTGCGACCTATCACTTAACTCATGTTGCAAGATTACGATATAAAGACCCGATGTTCTCGTCCGGGAGAGGTTCTAGGTGTCAAATATATTCGATTGGATGAAACTGCAACCTATCCCTTAACTCAGGTTGCAAGATTACCATATACAAACCCGATGTTCTGGTCCAGGTGAGGTTCTAGGTGTCATATATATCAGATTGGATGAAACTTCAACCTATCATTTAACTCAGGTTGCAAGATTACCATATACAGACCTGATGTTCTCGTCCGAACGAGGTTCGAGGTGTCAAATATATCAGATTGGATGAAACTCCGACCTATCACTTAACTCAGATTGCAAGATTACCATATACAGACCCGATGTTCTCGTCCGAGCGAGGTTCGAGGTGTCAAATATATCAGATTGGATGAAACTGCAACCTATCACTTAACTCAGGTTGCAAGATTACTCTATACAGACCCGATGTTCTCGCCCGGGCGAGGTTCTAGGTGTCAAATATATAAGATTGGATGAAACCGCAACCTATACCTTAACTCAGGTTGCAAGATTACTATATACAGACCCGATGTTCTGGTCCAGGCGAGGTTCTAGGTGTCATATATATCAGATTGGATGAAACTGCAACCTATCACTTAACTCAGGTTGCAAGATTACCATATACAGAGTTGATGTTCTCGTCTGGGCGAGGATCGAGGTGTCAAATATATCAGATTGGATGAAACTGCAACCTATCACTTAACTCAGGTTGAAAGATTACCATATACAGACCCGATGTTCTCGTCCGAGCGAGGTTCGAGGTGTCAAATATATCAGATTGGATGAAACTGCAACCTATCACTTAACTCAGGTTGTAATATTACCATATACAGACCCGATGTTCTCGTCCTACCGAGGTTCGAGGTGTCAAATATATCATATTGGATAAAACTGCAACCTATCACTTAACTCAGGTTGCAATATTACCATATACAGACCCGATGTTCTCGTCGGGAGAGGTTCGAGGTGTCAAATATATCAGATTGGATGAAACTTCAACCTATCACTTAACTCAGGTTGAAAGATTACCATATACAGACCCGATGTTCTCATCGGGGCGAGGTTCGAGGTGTAAAATACATCAGATTGGATGAAACTGCAACCTATTACTTAACTCAGGTTGCAATATTACCATATACAGACCCGATGTTCTCGTCCGAACGAGGTTCGAGGTGTCAAATATATCAGATTGGATGAAATTGCAACCTATCACTTAACTCAGGTTGCAATATTACCATATACAGACCCAATATTTTCGTCCGGTTGAGGTTCTAGGTTTCATATATATCAGATTGGATGAAACTGCAACCTATCACTTAACTCAGATTGCAAGATTACCATACACAGACCCGATGTTCTCGTCCGAGCGAGGTTCGAGGGGTCAAATATATCATATTGGATGAAACTGCAACCTATCACTTAACTCAGGTTGCAAGATTACCATATACAGACCCGACCTTCTCGTCCGGGCGAGGTTCTAGGTGTCAAATATATCCGATTGGATGAAAATGCAACCTATCCCTTAACTCAGGTTGCAAGATTACCATATACAGACCCGATGTTCTAGTCCAGGCGAGGTTCTAGGAGTCATATATATAAGATTGGATGAAACTGCAACCTATCACTTAACTCAGGTTGCAAGATTACTATATAAAGACCCGATGTTCTCGTCCGGGCGAGGTTCGAGGTGTCAAATATATCAGATTGGATGAAAATGCAACCTATCACTTAACTCAGGTTGCAAGACTACTATATACAGGCCCTATGTTCTCTTCCGAGCGAGGTTCGAGGTGTCAAATATATCAGATTGGATGAAACTGCAACTGATCACTTAACTCAGGTTGCAAGATTATCATATACAGACCCGATGTTCTGGTCCGGGAGAGGTTCTAGGTGTCATATATATAAGATTGGATGAAACTGCAACCTATCACTTACCTCAGGTTGCAAGATTACCATATACAGACCGATGTTCTGGTCCGGGCGAGGTTCTAGGTGTCATATATATCAGATTGGATGAAACTGCGACCTATCACTTAACTCAGGTTGCAAGATAACCATATACAGACCCGATGTTCTCGTCAGGGCGAGGTTCGAGGTGTCAAATATATCAGATTAGATATAATTGCAACCTATAACTTAACTCAGGTTGCAAGATTACCATATATAGACCTGATATTCTCGTCCGAGCGTGGTTCGAGGTGTCAAATATATCAGATTGGATGAAACTGCGACCTATCACTTAACTCATGTTGCAAGATTACGATATAAAGACCCGATGTTCTCGTCCGGGCGAGGTTCTAGGTGTCAAATATATTCGATTGGATGAAACTGCAACCTATCCCTTAACTCAGGTTGCAAGATTACTATATAAAGACCCGATGTTCTCGTCCGGGCGAGGTTCGAGATGTCAAATATATCAGATTGGATGAAACTGCAACCTATTACTTAACTCAGGTTGCAAGATTACCATATACAGACCCGATGTTCTCGTCCGAGCGAGGTTCTAGGTGTCAAATATATCCGATTGGATGAAACTGTGACCTATCACTTAACTCAGATTGCAAGATTACCATATACAGACACGATGTTCTCGTCCGAGCGAGGTTCGAGGTGTCAAACATATCAGATTGAATGAAACTACAACTTATCCCTTAACTCAGGTTGTAAGATTACCATATACAGACTCGATGTTCTCGTCCTGACGAGGTTCTAGGTGTCATATATATCAGATTGGATGAAACTACTACCTATCACTTAACTCAGGTTTCAAGATTACCATATACAGACCCGATGTTCTGGTCCGGGCGAGGTTCTAGGTGTCATATATATCAGATTGGATAAAACTGCGAACTATTACTTAACTCAGGTTGCAAGATAACCATATACAGACCCGATGTTCTCGTCAGGGCGAGGTTTGAGGTGTCAAATATATCAGATTGGATATAATTGCAACCTATCTTAACTATGGTTGCAAGATTACCATATACAGACCTAGTGTTCTCGTCCGAGCGTGGTTCGAGGTGTCAAATATATCAGATTGGATGAAACTGCAACCTATCACTTAACTCATGTTGCAATATTACGATATACAGACCCGATGTTCTCGTCCGGGCGAGGTTCTAGGTGTCAAATATATCTGATTGGATGAAACTGCAACCTATCCCTTAACTCAGGTTGCAAGATTACCATATACAGACCCGATGTTCTGGTCCAGGCGAGGTTCTAGGTGTCATATATATCGGATTGGATGAAACTGCAACCTATCAATTAACTCAGGTTGCAAGATTACCATATAAAGACCCGATGTTCTCGTCCAGGCGAGGTTCGAGGTGTCAAATATATCAGATTGGATGAAATTGCGACCTATCACTTAACTCAGATTGCAAGATTACCATATACAGACACGATTTCTCGTCCGAGCGAGGTTCGAGGTGTCAAACATATCAGATTGGATGAAACTACAACTTATCCCTTAACTCAGGTTGTAATATTACCATATACATACCCGATGTTCTCGTCCGGGCGAGGTTCTAGGTGTCATATATATCAGATTGGATGAAACTGCTACCTATCACTTAACTCGGGTTGCAAAATTTCCATATACAAACCCGATGCTCTGGTCCGGGCGAGGTTCTAGGTGTCAAATATATTATATTGGATGAAACTTTAACCTATCCCTTAACTCAGGTTGCAAAATTACCATATACAGACCCGATGTTCTAGTCCGGGCGAGGTTCAAGGTATCAAATATATCAGATTGGATGAAACTGCAACCTATCACTTGAATCAGGTTGCAAGATTACCAAATACAGACCCGATGTTCTCGTCCGAGCGAGGTTCGAGGTGTCAAATATATTAGATTGGATGAAACTGCAACCTATCACTTAACTCAGGTTGCAAGATTACTATATACAGACCTGATGTTCTCGCCCGGGCGATGTTCTAGGTGTCAAATATATCAGATTGGATGAAACTGCAACCTGTCCCTTAAGTCAGGTTGCAAGATTACCATATACAGACCCGATGTTCTGGTCCTGGCGATGTTCTAGGTGTCATATATATCAGATTGGATGAAACTGCAACCTATCACTTAACTCAGGTTGCAAGATTACCATATACATAGCTGATGTTCTCGTCTGGGCGAGGATCGAGGTGTCAAATATATCAGATTGGATGAAACTGCAACCTATCACTTAACTCAGGTTGCAAGATTACCATATACAGACCCGATGTTCTCGTCCGAGCGAGGTTCGAGGTGTCAAATATATCAGATTGGATGAACTGCAACCTATCACTTAACTCAGGTTGTAATATTACCATATACAGACCTGATGTTCTCGTCCGACCGAGGTTCGAGGTGTCAAATATATCATATTGGATAAAATTGCAACCTATCACTTAACTCAGGTTGCAATATTACCATATACAGACCCGATGTTCTCGTCGGGAGAGGTTCGAGGTGTCAAATATATCAGATTGGACGAAACTGCAACCTATCACTTGACTCTGGTTGCAAGATTACCAAATACAGACCCGATGTTCTCGTCCGAGCGAGGTTCGAGGTGTCAAATATATCAGAATGGATGAAACTGCAACCTATCACTTAACTCAGGTTGCAAGATTACTATATACAGACCCGATGTTCTCGCCCGGGCGATGTTCTAGGTGTCAAATATATCAGATTGGATGAAACTGCAACCTGTCCCTTAAGTCAGGTTGCAAGATTACCATATACAGACCCGATGTTCTGGTCCTGGCGATGTTCTAGGTGTCATATATATCAGATTGGATGAAACTGCAACCTATCACTTAACTCAGGTTGAAAGATTACCATAGACAGACCCGATGTTCTCGTCCGAACGAGGTTCGAGGTGTCAAATATATCAGATTGGATGAAACTGCAACCTATCACTTAACTCAGGTTGCAAGATTACCATATACAGACCCGATGTTCTCGTCCGAACGAGGTTCGAGGTGTCAAATATATCAGATTGGATGAAACTGCAACCTATTACTTAACTCAGGTTGCAAGATTACCATATACAGACCCAATATTTTCGTCCGGTTGAGGTTCTAGGTTTCATATATATCAGATTGGATGAAACTGCAACCTATCACTTAACTCAGGTTGCAAGATTAGCATATACAGACCCGATGTTCTCTTCGGGGCGAGGTTCGAGGTGTCAAATATTTCAGATTGGATGAAACTGCAACCTATCACTTAACTCAGATTGCAAGATTACCATATACAGACCCGATGTTCTCGTCCGAGCGAGTTTCGAGGGGTCAAATATATCATATTGGATGAAACTGCAACCTATCACTTAACTCAGGTTGCAAGATTACCATATACAGACCCGACCTTCTCGTCCGGGCGAGGTTCTAGGTGTCAAATATATCAGATTGGATGAACTGCAACCTATCACTTAACTCAGGTTGTAATATTACCATATACAGACCCGATGTTCTCGTCCGACCGAGGTTCGAGGTGTCAAATATATCATATTGGATAAAATTGCAACCTATCACTTAACTCAGGTTGCAATATTACCATATACAGACCCGATGTTCTCGTCGGGAGAGGTTTGAGGTGTCAAATATATCAGATTGGACGAAACTGCAACCTATCACTTGACTCTGGTTGCAAGATTACCAAATACAGACCCGATGTTCTCGTCCGAGCGAGGTTCGAGGTGTCAAATATATCAGATTGGATGAAACTGCAACCTATCACTTAACTCAGGTTGCAAGATTACTATATACAGACCCGATGTTCTCGCCCGGGCGATGTTCTAGGTGTAAAATATATCATATTGGATGAAACTGCAACCTGTCCCTTAAGTCAGGTTGCAAGATTACCATATACAGACCCGATGTTCTGGTCCTGGCGATGTTCTAGGTGTCATATATATCAGATTGGATGAAACTGCAACCTGTCCCTTAAGTCAGGTTGCAAGATTACCATATACAGACCCGATGTTCTGGTCCTGGCGATGTTCTAGGTGTCATATATATCAGATTGGATGAAACTGCAACCTATCACTTAACTCAGGTTGAAAGATTACCATA
>NC_039360.1:165836335-165836581 GCF_003573695.1 Papaver somniferum | reverse complement strand
ATTGGATGAAACTGCAACCTATCACTTAACTCAGGTTGCAAGATTACCATATACAGACCCGACCTTCTCGTCCGGGCGAGGTTCTAGGTGTCAAATATATCAGATTGGATGAACTGCAACCTATCACTTAACTCAGGTTGTAATATTACCATATACAGACCCGATGTTCTCGTCCGACCGAGGTTCGAGGTGTCAAATATATCATATTGGATAAAATTGCAACCTATCACTTAACTCAGGTTGCAA
>NC_039360.1:165833265-165836325 GCF_003573695.1 Papaver somniferum | reverse complement strand
ATATATCAGATTGGATGAAACTGCAACCTGTCCCTTAAGTCAGGTTGCAAGATTACCATATACAGACCCGATGTTCTGGTCCTGGCGATGTTCTAGGTGTCATATATATCAGATTGGATGAAACTGCAACCTATCACTTAACTCAGGTTGAAAGATTACCATATACAGACCCGATGTTCTCATCCGAACGAGGTTCGAGGTGTCAAATATATCAGATTGGATGAAACTGCAACCTATCACTTAACTCAGGTTGCAAGATTACCATATACAGACCCGATGTTCTCGTCCGAACGAGGTTCGAGGTGTCAAATATATCAGATTGGATGAAACTGCAACCTATCACTTAACTCAGGTTGCAAGATTACCATATACAGACCCAATATTTTCGTCCGGTTGAGGTTCTAGGTTTCATATATATCAGATTGGATGAAACTGCAACCTATCACTTAACTCAGGTTGCAAGATTAGCATATACAGACCCGATGTTCTCTTCGGGGCGAGGTTCGAGGTGTCAAATATTTCAGATTGGATGAAACTGCAACCTATCACTTAACTCAGATTGCAAGATTACCATATACAGACCCGACCTTCTCGTCCGGGCGAGGTTCTAGGTGTCAAATATATCCGATTGGATGAAACTGCAACCTATCCCTTAACTCAGGTTGCAAGATTACCATATACAGACCCGATGTTCTAGTCCAGGCGAGGTTCTAGGAGTCATATATATAAGATTGGATGAAACTGCAACCTATCACTTAACTCAGGTTGCAAGATTACTATATAAAGACCCGATGTTCTCGTCCGGGCGAGGTTCGAGGTGTCAAATATATCAGATTGGATGAAAATGCAACCTATCACTTAACTCAGGTTGCAAGACTACTATATACAGGCCCTATGTTCTCTTCCGAGCGAGGTTCGAGGTGTCAAATATATCAGATTGGATGAAACTGCAACTGATCACTTAACTCAGGTTGCAAGATTATCATATACAGACCCGATGTTCTGGTCCGGGAGAGGTTCTAGGTGTCATATATATAAGATTGGATGAAACTGCAACCTATCACTTACCTCAGGTTGCAAGATTACCATATACAGACCGATGTTCTGGTCCGGGCGAGGTTCTAGGTGTCATATATATCAGATTGGATGAAACTGCGACCTATCACTTAACTCAGGTTGCAAGATAACCATATACAGACCCGATGTTCTCGTCAGGGCGAGGTTCGAGGTGTCAAATATATCAGATTAGATATAATTGCAACCTATAACTTAACTCAGGTTGCAAGATTACCATATATAGACCTGATGTTCTCGTCCGAGCGTGGTTCGAGGTGTCAAATATATCAGATTGGATGAAACTGCGACCTATCACTTAACTCATGTTGCAAGATTACGATATAAAGACCCGATGTTCTCGTCCGGGAGAGGTTCTAGGTGTCAAATATATTCGATTGGATGAAACTGCAACCTATCCCTTAACTCAGGTTGCAAGATTACCATATACAAACCCGATGTTCTGGTCCAGGTGAGGTTCTAGGTGTCATATATATCAGATTGGATGAAACTTCAACCTATCATTTAACTCAGGTTGCAAGATTACCATATACAGACCTGATGTTCTCGTCCGAACGAGGTTCGAGGTGTCAAATATATCAGATTGGATGAAACTCCGACCTATTACTTAACTCAGGTTAAAATATTATCATATATAGACCCGATGTTCTCGTCCGGGCGAGGTTCGAGGTGTCAAATATATCAGATTGGATGAAACTGCAACCTATCACTTAACTCAGGTTGCAAGATTACCATATACAGACCCGATGTTCTCGTCCGAGCGAGGTTCGAGGTGTCAAATATATCAGATTGGATGAAACTACGACCTATCACTTAACTCAGGTTGCAAGATTACCATATACAAACCCGATGTTCTGGTCCGGGCGAGGTTTTAGGTGACATATATATCAGATTGGATGAAACTGTAACCTATCACTTAACTCAGGTTGCAAGATTACCATATACAAACCCGATGTTCTCGTCAGGGAGAGGTTCGAGGTGTCAAATATATCATATTGGATGAAACTGCAACCTATCACTTAACTCGGGTTGCAAGATTACCATATACAGACCCGATGTTCTCGTCCGGGCGAGGTTCGAGGTATCAAATATATCAAATTGGATGAAACTCCAACTTATTACTTAACTCAGGTTAAAATATTATCATATATAGACCCGATGTTCTCGTCCGGGCGAGGTTCTAGGTGTCAATATCAGATTGGATGAAACTGCAACCTATCACTTAACTCAGGTTGCAAGATTACAATATACAAACTCGATGTTCTCGTCCGGGCGAGGTTCGAGGTGTCAAATATATCATATTGGATGAAACTGCAACTTATCCCTTAACTCTGGTTGCAAGATTACCATATACAGACCCGATGTTCTCGTCCGGGCGAGGTTCGAGGTGTCAAATATATCAGATTGGATGAAACTGCAACCTATCACTTAACTCAGGTTGCAAGATTACCATATACAGACCCGATGTTCTCGTCCGGGCGAGGTTCGAGGTGTCAAATATATCAGATTGGATGAAACTGCAACCTATCACTTAACTCAGGTTGCAAGATTACCATATACATATCCGATGTTCTCGTCCGAGCGAGGTTCGAGGTGTCAAATATATCAGATTGGATGAAACTGTAACATATTACTTAACTCAGGATGCAAGATTACCATATACAGACCCGATGTTCTCGTCTGAGCGAGGTTCGAGGTGTCAAATATATCCGGTTGGATGAAACTGCAACCTATCACTTAACTCAGGTTGCAAGATTATCATATACAGACCCGATGTTCTCGTCCGGGCGAGGTTCGAGGTGTCAAATATATCAGATTCGATGAAACCGCAACCTATCCCTTAACTCAGGTTGCAAGATTACCATATACAGACCCGATGTTCTCGTCCGAGCGAGGTTCGAGGTGTCAAATATATCAGATTGGATGAAACTGCAACCTATCACTTAACTCAGGTTGCAAGATTACCATATACAGACCCGATGTTCT
>NC_039360.1:165821988-165833255 GCF_003573695.1 Papaver somniferum | reverse complement strand
GTTCTCGTCCGAGCGAGGTTCGAGGTGTCAAATATATCAGATTGGATGAAACTGCAACCTATCACTTAACTCAGGTTGCAAGATTACCATATACAGACCCGATGCTCTGGTCCGGGCGAGGTTCGAGGTGTCAAATATATCAGATTGGGTGAAACTGCAACGTATCACTTAACTCAGGTTGCAAGATTACCATATACAGACCCGATGTTCTGGTCCAGGCGAGGTTCTAAGTGTCATATATATTAGATTGGATGAAACTGCAACCTATCACTTAAATCATGTTGCAAGATTACGATATACAGACCCGATGTTCTCGTCCGGGCGAGGTTCTAGGTGTCAAATATATCCGATTGTATGAAACTGCAACCTATCCCTTAACTCAGGTTGCAAGATTACCATATACAGACCCGATGTTCTGGTCCAGGTGAGGTTCTAGGTGTCATATATATCATATTGGATGAAACTTTAACTTATCCCTTAACTCAGGTTGCAAAGTTACCATATACAGACCCGATGTTCTAGTTCGGGCGAGGTTCGAGGTATCAAATATATCAGATTGGATGAAACTGCAACCTATCACTAGACTCAGCTTGCAAGATTACCATATACAGACCCGATATTCTCGTCCGAGCGAGGTTCGAGGTGTCAAATATATCAGATTGGATGAAACTGCAACCTATCACTTAACTCAGGTTACAAGATTACCATATACAGATCCGATGTTCTCGTCCGAGCGAGGTTCGAGGTGTCAAATATATCAGATTGGATGAAACTGTAACATATCACTTAACTCATTTTGCAAGATTACCATATACAAATACGATGTTCTCTTCCGAGCGAGGTTCGAGGTGTCAAATATATCAGATTGGATCAAACTGCAACATATCACTTAACTCAGGTTGCAAGATTACCATATACAGACCCGATGTTCTCGTCCGAGCGAGGTTCGAGGTGTCAAATATATCAAACTGGATGAAACTGCAACCTATCACTTAACTCAGGTTGCAAGATTACCATATACAGATCCGATGTTCTCGTCCGAGCGAGGTTCGAGGTATCAAATATATCAGATTGGATGAAACTGTAACATATCACTTAACTCAGGTTGCAAGATTACCATATACAGACCCGATGTTCTCGTCTGAGCGAGGTTCGAGGTGTAAAATACATCAGATTGGATGACACTGCAACCTATCACTTAACTCAGGTTGCAAAATTACCATATACAAACACGATGTTCTCGTCCGAGCGAGGTTCGAGGTGTCAAATATATCAGTTTTGATGAAACTGCAACCTATCACTTAACTCAGGTTACAAGATTACCATATACAGACCCAATGTTCTCGCCCGGGCGAGGTTCTAGTTGTCAAATATATCAGATTGGATGAAATTGCAACCTATCAATTAACTCAGGTTGCAAGATTACCATATACAGGCCCGATGTTCTCGTCGGGACGAGGGTCTAGGTGTAAAATATATCAGATTGGATGGAACTGCAACATATCACTTAACTCGGGTTGTAAGATTACCATGTACAGACCCGATGCTCTGGTCCGGGCGAGGTTCTAGGCGTCAAATATATCATATTGGATGAAACTTTAACATTTCCCTTAACTCAGGTTGCAAAATTACCATATACAGACCCGATGTTCTCGTCCGGGCGAGGTTCGAGGTGTCAAATATATCAGATTGGATGAAACTGCAACCTATCACTTAACTCAGGTTGCAAGATTACCATATACAGACCCGATGCTCTGGTCCGTGCGAGGTTCTAGGAGTCAAATATATCAGATTTGATGAAACTGCAACCTTTCACTTAACTCAGGTTGCAAGATTACCATATACAGACCCGATGTTCTCGTCCGGGCGAGGTTCTAAGTGTCAAATATATCCGACTGGATGAAACTGCAACCTATCCCTTAACTTAGGTTGCAAGATTACCATATACAGACCCGATGTTCTCGTCCGAGCGAGGTTCTAAGTGTCATATATATCAGATTAGATGAAACTGCAACCTATCACTTAACTCAGGTTGCAAGATTACCATATACAGACCCGATGTTCTCGTCCGGGCGAGGTTCGAGGTGTCAAATATATCAGATTGGATGAAACTGCAACCTATCACTTAACTCAGATTGCAAGATTACCATATACAGACCCGATGTTCTCGTCCGAGCGAGGTTCGAGGTGTCAAAAATATCAGATTGGATGAAACTGCAACCTATCACTTAACTCAGGTTACAAGATTACCATATACAGATCCGATGTTCTCGTCCGAGCGAGGTTCGAGGTGTCAAATATATCAGATTGGATGAAACAGTAACATATCACTTAACTCATGTTGCAAGATTACCATATACAAATACGATGTTCTCGTCCGAGCGAGGTTCGAGGTGTCAAATATATCAGATTGGATCAAACTGCAAAAATATCACTTAACTCAGGTTGCAAGATTACCATATACAGACCCGATGTTCTCGTCCGAGCGAGGTTCGAGGTGTCAAATATATCAGATTGGATGAAACTGCAACCTATCACTTAACTCAGTTTGCAAGATTACCATATACAGACCCGATGTTCTCGTCCGGGCGAGGTTCGAGGTGTCAAATATATCAGATTGGATGAAACTGCAACCTATCACTTAACTCAGGTTGCAAGATTACCATATACAGATCCGATGTTCTCGTCCGAGCGAGGTTCGAGGTATCAAATATATCAGATTGGATGAAACTGTAACATATCACTTAACTCAGGTTGCAAGATTACCATATACAGACCCGATGTTCTCGTCTGAGCGAGGTTCGAGGTGTAAAATACATCAGATTGGATGAAACTGCAACCTATCACTTAACTCAGGTTGCAAAATTACCATATAAAAACACGATGTTCTCGTCCGAGCGAGGTTCGAGGTGTCAAATATATCAGTTTTGATGAAATTGCAACCTATCACTTAACTTAGGTTACAAGATTACCATATACAGACCCGATGTTCTCGCCCGAGCGAGGTTCTAGCTGTCAAATATATCAGATTGGATGAAACTGCAACCTATCAATTAACTCAGGTTGCAAGATTACCATATACAGGCCCGATGTTCTCGTCGGGACGAGGTTCTAGGTGTAAAATATATCAGATTGGATGAAATTGCAACATATCACTTAACTCGGGTTGTAAGATTACCATGTACAGACCCGTTGCTCTGGTACAGGCGAGGTTCTAGGCGTCAAATATATCATATTGGATGAAACTTTAACATTTCCCTTAACTCAGGTTGCAAAATTACCATATACAGACCCGATGATCTCGTCCGGGCGAGGTTCTAGGTGTCAAATATATCAGATTGGATGAAACTGCAACCTATCCCATAATTCAGGTTGTAAGATTACCATATACAGACCCGATGTTCTCGTCTGGGCGAGGTTCGAGGTGTCAAATATATCAGATTGGATGAAACTGCAACATATCACTTAACTCAGGTTGCAAGATTACCATATACAGACCCGATGCTCTGGTCCGGGCGAGGTTCTAGGTTTCATACATATCAGATTGGTTGAAACTGCAACCTATCCCTTAACTCAGGTTGCAATATTACCATATACAGACACGATGTTCTCGTCCGGGCGAGGTTCAAGGTGTCAAATATATCAGATTGGATGAAACTGCAACCTATCACTTAACTCAGGTTGCAAGATTACCATATACAGACCTGATGCTCTGGTCCGTGCGAGGTTCTAGGAGTCAAATATATCATATTTGTTGAAACTGCAACCTATCACTTAACTCAGGTTGCAAGAATACGATATACAGACCCGATGTTCTCGTCCGGGCGAGGTTCCAAGTGTCAAATATATACGACTGGATGAAACTGCAACCTATCCCTTAACTCAGGTTGCAAGATTACCATATACAGACCCGATGCTCTGGTCCGTGCGAGGTTCTAGGAGTCAAATATATCAGATTTGATGAAACTGCAACCTATCACTTAACTCAGGTTGCAAGATTATGATATACAGACCCGATGTTCTAGTCCGGGCGAGGTTCGAGGTATCAAATATATCAGATTAGATGAAACTGCAACCTATCAATTGACTCAGGTTGCAAGATTAGCATATACAGACCCGATCTTCTCGTCCGAGCGAGGTTCGAGGTGTCAAATAAATCAAATTGGATGAAACTGCAACCTATCACTTAACTGAGGTTGCAAGATTACCATATACAAACCCGATGTTCTCGTCCGGGCGAGGTTCTAGGTGTCAAATATAACAGATTGGATGAAACTGCAACCTATCACTTAACTCAGGTTGCAAGATTACCATATACAGACCTGACGTTCTCGTCAGGGCGAGGTTTCAGTTGTCAAATATATCTGATTGGATGAAACTGCAATCTATCCCTTAACTCAGCTTGCAAGATTACCATATACAGACCCGATGTTTTGGTCCGGGCGAGGTTCTAGGTGTCATATATATCAGATTGGATGAAAATGCAACCTATCACTTAACTCAGGTTGCAAGATAACCATATACAGACCCGATGTTCTCGTCAGGGCGTGGTTCGAGGTATCAAATATATAATATTGGATGAAACTGCAACCTATCACTTAACTCAGGTTGCAAGATTACCATATACAGACCCGATGTTCTGGTCCGGGCGAGGTTCGAGGTGTCATATATATCAGATTGGATGAAACTGCGACCTATCACTTAACTCAGGTTGCAAGATAACCATATACAGACCCGATGATCTCGTCAGGGTGAGGTTCGAGGTGTCAAATATATCATATTGGATGAAATTGCAACCTATCACTTAACTCAGGTTGCAAGATTACCATATACAGACCCGATGTTCTTGTCCGAGCGAGGTTCGAGGTGTCAAATATATCAGATTGGATGAAACTGTAACCTATCACTTAACTCATGTTGCAAGATTACTATATACAGACCCGATGTTCTCGTCCGGGCGAGGTTCTAGGTGTCAAATATATCCGATTGGATGAAACTGCAACCTATCCCTTAACTCAGGTTGCAAGATTACCATATACAGACCCGATGTTCTGGTCCAGGTGAGGTTCTAGGTGTCATATATATCAGATTGGATGAAACTGCAACCTATCATTTAACTCAGGTTGCAAGATTACCATATACAGACCCGATGTTCTCGTCCGGGCAAGGTTCGAGGTGTCAAATATATCAGATTGGATGAAACTGCGACCTATCACTTAACTCAGATTGCAAGATTACCATATACAGACCCGATGTTCTCGTCCGAGCGAGGTTCGAGGTGTCAAATATATCAGATTGGATGAAACTGCAACCTATCACTTAACTCAGGTTGCAAGATTACCATATACAGACCCGATGTTCTCGTCCGAGCGAGGTTCGAGGTGTCAAATATATCAGATTGGATGAAACTGCAACCTATCACTTAACTCAGGTTGCAAGATTACCATATACAGACCCGATGTTCTCGTCCGGGCGAGGTTCGAGGTGTCAAATATATCAGATTGGATGAAACTGCAACCTATCACTTAACTCAGATTGCAAGATTACCATATACAGACCCGATGTTCTCGTCCGAGCGAGGTTCGAGGTGTCAAAAATATCAGATTGGATGAAACTGCAACCTATCACTTAACTCAGGTTACAAGATTACCATATACAGATCCGATGTTCTCGTCCGAGCGAGGTTCGAGGTGTCAAATATATCAGATTGGATGAAACAGTAACATATCACTTAACTCATGTTGCAAGATTACCATATACAAATACGATGTTCTCGTCCGAGCGAGGTTCGAGGTGTCAAATATATCAGATTGGATCAAACTGCAAAAATATCACTTAACTCAGGTTGCAAGATTACCATATACAGACCCGATGTTCTCGTCCGAGCGAGGTTCGAGGTGTCAAATATATCAGATTGGATGAAACTGCAACCTATCACTTAACTCAGTTTGCAAGATTACCATATACAGACCCGATGTTCTCGTCCGGGCGAGGTTCTAGGTGTCAAATATATCAGATTGGATAAAACTGCAAACTATCCCTTAACTCAGGTTGCAAGATTACCATATACAGACCCGTTGTTCTCGTCTGGGCGAGGTTCGAGGTGTCAAATATATCAGATTGGATGAAACTGCAACATATAACTTAATTCAGGTTGCAATATTACCATATACAGACCCGATGCTCTGGTCCGGGCGAGGTTCTAGGTTTCATACATATCAGATTGCATGAAACTGCAACCTATCCCTTAACTCAGGTTGCAAGATTACCATATACAGACACGATGTTCTCGTCCGGGCGAGGTTTGAGGTGTCAAATATATCAGATTGGATGAAACTGCAACCCATCACTTAACTCAGGTTGCAAGATTACCATATACAGACCCGATGCTCTGGTCCGTGCAAGGTTCTAGGAGTCAAATATATCAGATTTGATGAAACCGCAACCTATCACTTAACTCAGTTTGCAAGATTACGATATACAGACCCGATGTTCTCGTCCGGGCGAGGTTCCAAGTGTCAAATATATCCGACTGGATGAAACTGCAACCTATCCCTTAACTCAGGTTGCAAGATTACCATAGATAGACCCGATGTTCTGGTCCAGGCGAGGTTCTAAGTGTCATATATATTAGAGTAGATGAAACTGTAACCTATCACTTAACTCAGGTTGCAAGATTACCATATACAGACCTGATGTTCTCGTCCGGGCGAGGTTCGAGGTGTCAAATATATCAGATTGGATGAGACTGCAACCTATCACTTAACTCATATTGCAAGATTACCATATACAGACCCGATGTTCTCGTCCGAGCGAGGTTCGAGGTGTCAAATATATCAGATTGGATGAAACTGCAACCTATCACATAACTCAGGTTACAAGATTACCATATACAGATCCGATGTTCTCGTCCGAGCGAGGTTCGAGGTGTCAAATATATCAGATTGGATCAAACTGCAACATATCACTTAACTCAGGTTGCAAGATTACCATATAAAGACCCGATGTTCTCGCCCGAGCGAGGTTCGAGGTGTCAAATAAATCAGATTTGTTGAAACTAAAACCTATCACTTAACTCAGGTTGCAAGATTACCATATACAGACCCGATGTTCTCGTCCGAGCGAGGTTCGAGGTGTCAAATAAATCAGATTGGATGAAACTAAAACCTATCAATTAACTCAGGTTGCAAGATTACCATATACAAGCCCGATGTTCTCGTCGGGACGAGGTTCTAGGTGTAAAATATATCAGATTGGATGAAACTGTAACAAATCACTTAACTCGGGTTGTAAGATTACCATGTACAGACCCGATGCTCTGGTCCGGGCGAGGTTCTAGGCGTCAAATATAACATATTGGATGAAACTTTAACATTTCCCTTAACTCAGGTTGCAAAATTACCATATACAGACCCGATGTTCTGGTCCGGGCGAGGTTCGAGGTGTCATATATATCAGATTGGATGAAACTGCGACCTATCACTTAACTCAGGTTGCAAGATAACCATATACAGACCCGAGGTTCTAGGTGTCAAATATATCCGATTGGATGAAACGGCAACCTATCCCTTAACTTAGCTTGCAAGATTACCATATACAAATACGATGTTCTCGTCCGAGCGAGGTTCAAGGTGTCATATATATCAGATTGGATGAAACTGCAACCAATCACTTAACTCAGGTTGCAAGATAACCATATACAGACCCGATGTTCTTGTCATGGTGAGGTTCGAGGTGTCAAATATATCAGATTGAATGAAATTGCAACCTATCACTTAACTCAGGTTGCAAGATTACCATATATAGACCCGATGTTCTCGTCCGAGCGAGGTTCGAGGTGTCAAATATATCAGATTGGATGAAACTGCAAGCTATCACTTAACTCAGGTTGCAAGATTATGATATACAGACCTGATGTTCTCGTCGGGGCGAGGTTCTAAGTGTCAAATATATCCGATTAGATGAAACTGCAACCTATCCCTTAACTCAGGTTGCAAGATTACCATATACAGACCCGATGTTCTGGTCCAGGCGAGGTTCTAGGTGTCATATATATCAGATTGGTTGAAACTGCAACCTATCACTTAACTCAGGTTGCAAGATTACCATATACAGACCCGATGTTCTCGTCCGGGCGAGGTTCGAGGTGTCAAATATATCAGATTGGATGAAACTGCAACCTATCACTTAACTAAGATTGCAAGATTACCTTATACAGACCCGATGTTCTCGCCCGAGCGAGGTTCGAGGTGTCAAATATATCAGATTGGATGAAACTGCAACCTATCACTTAACTCAGGTTGCAAGATTACCATATACAGACCCGATGTTCTCGTCCGAGCGAGGTTCGAGGTGTCAAATATATCAGATTGGATGAAACTGCAACCTATCACTTAACTCAGGTTGTAAGATTACGATATACAAACCCGATGTTCTCGTCCGGGCGAGGTTCTAAGTGTCAAATATATCCGATTGGATGAAACTGCAACCTATCACTTAACTCAGGTTACAAGATTACCATATACAGATCCGATGTTCTCGTCCGAGCGAGGTTCGAGGTGTCAAATATATCAGATTGGATCAAACTGCAACATATCACTTAACTCAGGTTGCAAGATTACCATATAAAGACCCGATGTTCTCGTCCGAGCGAGGTTCGAGGTGTCAAATATATCAGATTGGATGAAACTGCAACCTATCACTTAACTCAGTTTGCAAGATTACCATATACAGACCCGATGTTCTCGTCCGGGCGAGGTTCGAGGTGTCAAATATATCAGATTGGATGAAACTGCAACCTATCACTTAACTCAGGTTGCAAGATTACCATATACAGATCCGATGTTCTCGTCCGAGCGAGGTTCGAGGTATCAAATATATCAGATTGGATGAAACTGTAACATATCACTTAACTCAGGTTGCAAGATTACCATATACAGACCCGATGTTCTCGTCTGAGCGAGGTTCGAGGTGTAAAATACATCAGATTGGATGACACTGCAACCTATCACTTAACTCAGGTTGCAAAATTACCATATACAAACACGATGTTCTCGTCCGAGCGAGGTTCGAGGTGTCAAATATATCAGTTTTGATGAAACTGCAACCTATCACTTAACTCAGGTTACAAGATTACCATATACAGACCCGATGTTCTCGCCCGGGCGAGGTTCTAGTTGTCAAATATATTAGATTGGATGAAACTGCAACCTATCAATTAACTCAGGTTGCAAGATTACCATATACAGGCCCGATGTTCTCGTCGGGACGAGGTTCTAGGTGTAAAATATATCAGATTGGATGGAACTGCAACATATCACTTAACTCGGGTTGTAAGATTACCATGTACAGACCCGATGCTCTGGTCCGGGCGAGGTTCTAGGCGTCAAATATATCATATTGGATGAAACTTTAACATTTCCCTTAACTCAGGTTGCAAAATTACCATATACAGACCCGATGTTCTCGTCCGGGCGAGGTTCGAGGTGTCAAATATATCAGATTGGATGAAACTGCAACCTATCACTTAACTCAGGTTGCAAGATTACCATATACAGACCCGATGCTCTGGTCCGTGCGAGGTTCTAGGAGTCAAATATATCAGATTTGATGAAACTGCAACCTTTCACTTAACTCAGGTTGCAAGATTACCATATACAGACCCGATGTTCTCGTCCGGGCGAGGTTCTAAGTGTCAAATATATCCGACTGGATGAAACTGCAACCTATCCCTTAACTTAGGTTGCAAGATTACCATATACAGACCCGATGTTCTCGTCCGAGCGAGGTTCTAAGTGTCATATATATCAGATTAGATGAAACTGCAACCTATCACTTAACTCAGGTTGCAAGATTACCATATACAGACCCGATGTTCTCGTCCGGGCGAGGTTCGAGGTGTCAAATATATCAGATTGGATGAAACTGTAACCTATCACTTAACTCAGATTGCAAGATTACCATATACAGACCCGATGTTCTCGTCCGAGCGAGGTTCGAGGTGTCAAAAATATCAGATTGGATGAAACTGCAACCTATCACTTAACTCAGGTTACAAGATTACCATATACAGATCCGATGTTCTCGTCCGAGCGAGGTTCGAGGTGTCAAATATATCAGATTGGATGAAACAGTAACATATCACTTAACTCATGTTGCAAGATTACCATATACAAATACGATGTTCTCGTCCGAGCGAGGTTCGAGGTGTCAAATATATCAGATTGGATCAAACTGCAAAAATATCACTTAACTCAGGTTGCAAGATTACCATATACAGACCCGATGTTCTCGTCCGAGCGAGGTTCGAGGTGTCAAATATATCAGATTGGATGAAACTGCAACCTATCACTTAACTCAGTTTGCAAGATTACCATATACAGACCCGATGTTCTCGTCCGGGCGAGGTTCGAGGTGTCAAATATATCAGATTGGATGAAACTGCAACCTATCACTTAACTCATATTGCAAGATTACCATATACAGACCCGATGTTCTCGTCCGAGCGAGGTTCGAGGTGTCAAATATATCAGATTGGATGAAACTGCAACCTATCACTTAACTCAGGTTACAAGATTACCATATACAGATCCGATGTTCTCGTCCGAGCGAGGTTCGAGGTGTCAAATATATCAGATTGGATCAAACTGCAACATATCACTTAACTCAGGTTGCAAGATTACCATATAAAGACCCGATGTTCTCGTCCGAGCGAGGTTCGAGGTGTCAAATATATCAGATTGGATGAAACTGCAACCTATCACTTAACTCAGGTTGCAAGATTACCATATACAGACCCGATGTTCTCGTCCGGGCGAGGTTCGAGGTGTCAAATATATCAGATTGGATGAAACTGCAACCTATCACTTAACTCAGGTTGCAAGATTACCATATACAGACCCGATGCTCTGGTCCGTGCGAGGTTCTAGGAGTCAAATATATCAGATTTGATGAAACTGCAACCTTTCACTTAACTCAGGTTGGAAGATTACCATATACAGACCCGATGTTCTCGTCCGGGCGAGGTTCCAAGTGTCAAATATATCCGACTGGATGAAACTGCAACCTATCCCTTAACTTAGGTTGCAAGATTACCATATACAGACCCGATGTTCTCGTCCGAGCGAGGTTCTAAGTGTCATATATATCAGATTAGATGAAACTGCAACCTATCACTTAACTCAGGTTGCAAGATTACCATATACAGACCCGATGTTCTCGTCCGGGCGAGGTTCGAGGTGTCAAATATATCAGATTGGATGAAACTG
>NC_039360.1:165818281-165819383 GCF_003573695.1 Papaver somniferum | reverse complement strand
ATATCACTTAACTCAGGTTGCAAGATTACCATATACAGACCCGATGTTCTCGTCCGAGCGAGGTTCGAGGTGTCAAATATATCAGATTGGATGAAACTGCAACCTATCACTTAACTCAGTTTGCAAGATTACCATATACAGACCCGATGTTCTCGTCCGGGCGAGGTTCGAGGTGTCAAATATATCAGATTGGATGAAACTGCAACCTATCACTTAACTCAGGTTGCAAGATTACCATATACAGATCCGATGTTCTCGTCCGAGCGAGATTCGAGGTATCAAATATGACAGATTGGATGAAACTGTAACATATCACTTAACTCAGGTTGCAAGATTACCATATACAGACCCGATGTTCTCATCTGAGCGAGGTTCGAGGTGTAAAATACATCAGATTGGATGACACTGCAACCTATCACTTAACTCAGGTTGCAAAATTACCATATACAAACACGATGTTCTCGTCCGAGCGAGGTTCGAGGTGTCAAATATATCAGTTTTGATGAAACTGCAACCTATCACTTAACTCAGGTTACAAGATTACCATATACAGACCCAATGTTCTCGCCCGGGCGAGGTTCTAGTTGTCAAATATATCAGATTGGATGAAATTGCAACCTATCAATTAACTCAGGTTGCAAGATTACCATATACAGGCCCGATGTTCTCGTCGGGACGAGGGTCCAGGTGTAAAATATATCAGATTGGATGGAACTGCAACATATCACTTAACTCGGGTTGTAAGATTACCATGTACAGACCCGATGCTCTGGTCCGGGCGAGGTTCTAGGCGTCAAATATATCATATTGGATGAAACTTTAACATTTCCCTTAACTCAGGTTGCAAAATTACCATATACAGACCCGATGTTCTCGTCCGTGCGAGGTTCTAGGTGTCAAATATATCAGATTGGATAAAACTTCAAACTATCCCTTAACTCAGGTTGCAAGATTACCATATACAGACCCGTTGTTCTCGTCTGGGCGAGGTTCGAGGTGTCAAATATATCAGATTGGATGAAACTGCAACATATAACTTAATTCAGGTTGCAAGATTACCATATACAGACCCGATGCTCTGGTCCGGGCGAGGTTCTAGGTT
>NC_039360.1:165814946-165817281 GCF_003573695.1 Papaver somniferum | reverse complement strand
GTCCGGACGAGAACATCGGGTCTGTATATGGTAATCTCGCAACCTGAGTTAAGTGATAGGTTGCAGTTTCATCCAATCTGATATATATGACACCTAGAACCTCTCCTGAACCAGCGCATCGGGTCTGTATATGGTAATCTTGCAACCTGAGTTAAGTGATACTTTGCATTTTCATCCAATCGGATATATTTGACACCTCGAACCTCGCCCGGACGAGAACATCGGGTCTGGATATGGTAATCTTGCAACCTGAGTTAAGGGACGGGTTGCGGTTTCATCCAATCTGATATATTTGACACCTAGAACCTCGTCCGGACGAGAGCATCGGGTCTGTATATGGTAATCTTGCAACCTGAGTTAAGGGATAAGTTGCAGTTTCATCCAATCTGATACATTTGACACCTAGAACCTCGCCCGCACGAGAACATCAGGTCTGTATTTGGTAATCCTGCAACCTGAGTTAAGTGATAGATTGCAGTTTCATCCAATCTGATATAATTGAAACCTCGAAGCACGCCCGGACGAGAAAATCGGGTCTGTATATGGTAATCTTGCAACCTGAGTTAAGTGATAGGATTGCAGTTTCAATCTGATATATATATGACCCTAGAACCTCGCCCGGACCAGAGCATCGGGTCTGTATATGGTAATCTTGCAACCTGAGTTAAGTGATAGGTCGCAGTTTCATCCAATCTGATATATTTGACACCTCGAACCTCTCCCGGACGAGAACATCGGGTCTGTATATGGTAATCTTGCAACCTGAGTTAAGTGATAAGTTGCAGTTTCATCCAATCTGATATATTTGACACCTCGAACCTCGCCCGGACGAGAACATTGGGTCTGTATATGGTAATCTTGCAACCAGAGTTAAGGGATAAGTTGCAGTTTCATCCAATCTGATATATTTGACAATTAGAACCTCGCCCTGACGAGAACATCGGGTCTGTATATGGTAATCTTGCAACCAGAGTTAAGTGATAGGTCGCAGTTTCATCCAATCTGATATATATGACACCTGGAACCTCTCCCGGACGAGAACATCGGGTCTGTATATGGTAATCTTGCAACCTGAGTTAAGTGATAGGTCGCAGTTTCATCCAATCTGATATATTTGACACCTCGAACCTCTCCCGGACGAGAACATCGGGTCTGTATATGGTAATCTAGCAACCTGATTTAAGTGATAAGTTGCAGTTTCATCCAATCTGATATATTTGACACCTCGAACCACGCCCGGACGAGAATATTGGGTCTGTATATGGTAATATTACAACCAGAGTTAAGGGATAAGTTACAATTTCATTCAATCTGATATATTTGACACCTAGAACCTCGCCCGGACGAGAACATCAGGTCTGTATATGGTAATCTTGCAACCTGAGTTAAGGGATAGGTTGCAGTTTCATCCAATCTGATATATATGACACCTAGAACCTCTTACGGACCAGCGCATCGGGTCTGTATATGGTAATCTTGCAACCTGAGTTAAGTGATAGGTTGCAGTTTCATCCAATCTGATATATTTGACACCTCTAAACTCGCCCGAACGAGAATATCGGGTCTGTATATGGTAATCTTGCAACCAGAGTTAAGGGATAAGTTGCAGTTTCATCCAATCTGATATATTTGACACCTAGAACCTCGTCCGGACGAGAACATCGGGTCTGTATATGGTAATCTCGCAACCTGAGTTAAGTGATAGGTTGCAGTTTCATCCAATCTGATATATATGACACCTAGAACCTCTCCTGAACCAGCGCATCGGGTCTGTATATGGTAATCTTGCAACCTGAGTTAAGTGATACTTTGCATTTTCATACAATCGGATATATTTGACACCTCGAACCTCGCCCAGACGAGAACATCGGGTCTGGATATGGTAATCTTGCAACCTGAGTTAAGGGACGGGTTGCGGTTTCATCCAATCTGATATATTTGACACCTAGAACCTCGTCCGGACGAGAGCATCGGGTCTGTATATGGTAATCTTGCAACCTGAGTTAAGGGATAAGTTGCAGTTTCATCCAATCTGATACATTTGACACCTAGAACCTCGCCCGCACGAGAACATCGGGTCTGTATTTGGTAATCCTGCAACCTGAGTTAAGTGATAGATTGCAGTTTCATCCAATCTGATATAATTGACACCTCGAAGCACGCCCGGACGAGAAAATCGGGTCTGTATATGGTAATCTTGCAACCTGAGTTAAGTGATAGGATTGCAGTTTCAATCTGATATATATATGACCCTAGAACCTCGCCCGGACCAGAGCATCGGGTCTGTATATGGTAATCTTGCAACCTGAGTTAAGTGATAGGTCGCAGTTTCATC
>NC_039360.1:165810729-165814864 GCF_003573695.1 Papaver somniferum | reverse complement strand
CTCGAACCTCTCCCGGACGAGAACATCGGGTCTGTATATGGTAATCTTGCAACCTGAGTTAAGTGATAAGTTGCAGTTTCATCCAATCTGATATATTTGACACCTCGAACCTCGCCCGAACGAGAACATTGGGTCTGTATATGGTAATCTTGCAACCAGAGTTAAGGGATAAGTTGCAGTTTCATCCAATCTGATATATTTGACACTTGGAACCTCGCCCGGACGAGAACATCGGGTCTGTATATGGTAATCTTGCAAACTTAGTTAAGTGATAGGTTGCAGTTTCATCCAATCTGTTATATATGACACCTAGAACCTGGCCTGGACCAGCGCATCGGGTCTGTATATGGTAATCTTGCAACCTGAGTTAAGTGATAGGTTGCAGTTTCATCCAATCTGATATATTTGACACCTCGAACCTTCCCGGACCAGCGCATCGGGTCTGTATATGGTAATCTTGCAAGCTGAGTTAAGAGATAGGTTGCAGTTTCATCCAATCTGATATATATGACACCTCGAACCTCGCCCTGACGAGAACATCGGGTCTGTATATGGTAATCTTGCAACCTGAGTTAAGTGATAGGTTGCAGTTTCATCCAATCTAATATATATGACACCTAGAACCTCGCCTGGACCAGCGCATCGGGTCTGTATAGGGTAATCTTGCAACCTGAGTTAAGTGATAGGTTGCAGTTTCATCCAATCTGATATATTTGACACCTCAAACCTCGCCCGGACGAGAACATCGGGTCTGTATATGGTAATCTTGCAACCTGAGTGAAGGGACAGGTTGCGGTTTCATCCAATCTGATATATTTGACACCTAGAACCTCGTCCGGACGAGAGCATCGAGTCTGTATATGGTAATCTTGCAACCTGAGTTAAGTGATAATTAGCAGTTTCATCCAATCTGATATATTTGACACCTCGAACCTCGCCCGAACGAGAACATTGGGTCTGTATATGGTAATATTGCAACCAGAGTTAAGGGATAAGTTGCAGTTTCATCCAATCTGATATATTTGACACCTATAACCTCGCCCGGACGAGAACATCGGGTTTGTATATGGTAATCTTGCAACCTGAGTTAAGGGATAGGTTGCAGTTTCATCCAATCTGATATATATGACACCTAGAACCTTGCCCGGACGAGAACATCGGGTATGTATATGGTAATATTTCAACCTGAGTTAAGTGATAGGTCGCAGTTTCATCCAATCTGATATAAATGACACCTAGAACCTCGTCCGGACCAGAACATCGGGTTTGTATATGGTAATCTTGCAACTTGAGTTAAGTGATAGGTTGCACTTTCATCCAATCTGATATATATGACACCTAGAACCTCTCCCGGACCAGAGCATCGACTCTGTATATGATAATCTTGCAACCTGAGTTAAGTGATAGGTTTGCCGTTTCATTTAATCTGATATATTTGACACCTCGAACCTCACCCGGACGAGAACATCGGGTGTGTATATGGTAATCTTGCAACCTGAGTTAAGGGATAGGTTGCAGTTTCATCTAATATGATATATATGACACCTAGAACCTCGCCCGGACCAGCACATCGTGTCTGTATATGGTAATCTTGAAACCTGAGTTAAGTGATAGGTTGAAATTTCATCCAATCTGATATATTTGACACCTCGAACCTCTCCCGGACGAGAACATCGGGTCTGTATATGGAAATCTTGCAACCAGAGTTAAGGGATAAGTTGCAGTTTCATCCAATCTGATATATTTGATACCTGGAACCTCGCCCGGACGAGAACATCGGGTCTGTATATGGTAATCTTGCAACCTGAGTTAAGTGATAGGTTGCAGTTTCATCCACTCTGATATATATGACACCTAGAACCTCGCCTGGACCAGAACATCGGGTCTGTATATGGTAATCTTGCAACCTGAGTTAAGTGATATGTTGCAGTTTCATCCAATCTGATATATTTGACACCTCGAACCTCGCCCGGACGAGAACATCGGGTATGTATATGGTAATCTTGCAACCAGAGTTAAGGGATAAGTTGTAGTTTCATCCAATCTGATATATTTGACACCTAAAACCTCGCCTGGACGAGAACATCGGGTCTGTATATGGAATCTTGCAACCTGAGTTAAGTGATAGGTTGCAGTTTCATCCAATCTAATATATATGACACCTAGAACCTCGCCTGGACCAGCGCATCGGGTCTGTATAGGGTAATCTTGCAACCTGAGTTAAGTGATAGGTTGCAGTTTCATCCAATCTGATATATTTGACACCTCGAACCTCGCCCGGACGAGAACATCGGGTCTGTATATGGTAATCTTGCAACCTGAGTGAAGGGACAGGTTGCGGTTTCATCCAATCTGATATATTTGACACCTAGAACCTCGTCCGGACGAGAGCATCGAGTCTGTATATGGTAATCTTGCAACCTGAGTTAAGTGATAAGTTGTAGTTTAATCCAATCTGATATATTTGACACCTAGAACCTCGCCCCGACGAGAACATCGTGTCTGTATATGGTAATATTGCAACCAGAGTTAGGGGATAAGTTGCAGTTTCATCGAATCTGATATATTTGACACCTAGAACCTCGCCCGGACGAGAACATCGGGTCTCTATATGGTAATCTTGCAACCTGAGTTAAGTGATAGGTTGAAGTTTCATCCAATCTGATATATATGACACCTAGAACCTCGCCTGGACCAGAACATCGGGTCTGTATATGGTAATCTTGCAACCTGAATTAAGTGATAGGTTGCACTTTCATCCAATCTGATATATTTGACACCTCGAACCTCGCCCGGACGAGAACATCGGGTCTGTAGATGGTAATCTTGCAACCAGAGTTAAGGGATAAGTTGTAGTTTCATCTAATATGATATATTTGACACTTAGAACCTCGCCCGGACGAGAACATCGGGTATGTATATGGTAATCTTGCAACCTGAGTTAAGGGATATGTTGCAGTTTCATCCAATCTGATATATATGACACCTAGAACCTCGTCCGGACCAGCGCATCGGGTCTGTATATGGTAATCTTGCAACCTGAGTTAAGTGATAGGTTGCAGTTTCATCCAATCTGATATATTTGACACCTCGAACCTAGCCCGGACGAAAACATCGGGTCTGTATATGGTAATCTGGCAACCAGAGTTCAGGGATAAGTTGCAGTTTCATCCAATCTGATACATCTGACACCTAGAACCTCTCCCGGACGAGAACATCGGGTCTGTATATGGTAATCTTGCAACCTGAGTTAAGTGATAGGTTGCAGTTTCATCCAATCTGATATATTTGAAGCCCTCGAACCTCGCCCGGACGAGAACATCGGGTCTGTATATGGTAATATTGCAACCTGAGTTAAGTGATAGGTTTGCAGTTTCAATCTGATATATATATATATGACACCTAGAACCTCGCCCGGACCCGCGCATCGGGTCTGTATATGGTAATCTTGCAACCTGAGTTAAGTGATAGGTTGCAGTTTTATCCAATCTGATATATTTGACACCTCGAACCTCGCCTGGACGAGAACATTGGGTCTGTATATGGTAATATTGCAACCAGAGTTAAGGGATAAGTTGCAGTTTCATCCAATCTGATATATTTGACACCTAGAACCTCGCCTGGACGAGAACATCGGGTATGTATATGGTAATCTTGCAACCTGAGTTAAGGGAGAGGTTGCAGTTTTATCCAATCTGATATATATGACACCTAGAACCTTGCCCGGATGAGAACATAGGGTATGTATATGGTAATATTGCAACCTGAGTTAAGTGATAGGTCGCAGTTTCATCCAATCTGATATATATGACACCTAGAACCTCGCCCGGACCAGAACATCGGGTTTGTATATGGTAATCTTGCAAACTGAGTTAAGTGATAGGTTGCACTTTCATCTAATCTGATATATATGACACCTAGAACCTCACCCGGACCAGAGCATCGAGTCTGTATATGGTAATCTTGCAACCTGAGTTAAGTGATAGGTTTGCAGTTTCATCCAATATGATATATTTGATACCTCGAACCTCGCCCGGACGAGAACATCGGGTCTGTATATGGTAATCTTGCAACCTGAGTTAAGGGATAGGTTGCAGTTTCATCCAATCTGATATATATATGACACCTAGAACCT
>NC_039360.1:165809752-165810527 GCF_003573695.1 Papaver somniferum | reverse complement strand
TCCAATCTGATATATTTGACAATTAGAACCTCGCCCTGACGAGAACATCGGGTCTGTATATGGTAATCTTGCAACCAGAGTTAAGTGATAGGTCGCAGTTTCATCCAATCTGATATATATGACACCTGGAACCTCTCCCGGACGAGAACATCGGGTCTGTATATGGTAATCTTGCAACCTGAGTTAAGTGATAGGTCGCAGTTTCATCCAATCTGATATATTTGACACCTCGAACCTCTCCCGGACGAGAACATCGGTTCTGTATATGGTAATCTTGCAACCTGATTTAAGTGATAAGTTGCAGTTTCATCCAATCTGATATATTTGACACCTCGAACCACGCCCGGACGAGAATATTGGGTCTGTATATGGTAATATTACAACCAGAGTTAAGGGATAAGTTACAGTTTCATCCAATCTGATATATTTGACACCTAGAACCTCGCCCGGACGAGAACATCAGGTCTGTATATGGTAATCTTGCAACCTGAGTTAAGGGATAGGTTGCAGTTTCATCCAATCTGATATATATGATACCTAGAACCTTGCCCGGACGAGAACATCGGGTATGTATATGGTAATATTGCAACCTGAGTTAAGTGATAGGTCGCAGTTTCATCCAATCTGATATATATGACACCTAGAACCTCTCCCGGACCAGAGCATCGACTATGTATATGGTAATCTTGCAACCTGAGTTAAGTGATAGGTTTGCCGCTTCATCCAATCTGATATATTTGACACCTCGAACCTCACCCGGACGAGAACATCGGGT
>NC_039360.1:165809214-165809634 GCF_003573695.1 Papaver somniferum | reverse complement strand
GGTAATCTTGCAACCTGAGTTAAGTGATAGGTTGCAGTTTCATCCAATCTGATATATTTGACACCTCGAACCTCGCCCGGACGAGAACATCGGGTCTGTATATGGTAATCTTGCAACCAGAGTTAAGGGATAAGTTGCAGTTTCATCCAATCTGATATATTTGACAACTAGAACCTCACCCGGACGAGAACATCGGGTTTGTATATGGTAATCTTGCAACCTGAGTTAAGTGATAGGTTGCAGTTTCATCCAATCTAATATATATGACACCTAGAACCTCGCCTGGACCAGCGCATCGGGTCTGTATAGGGTAATCTTGCTACCTGAGTTAAGTTATAGGTTGCAGTTTCATCCAATCTGATATATTTGACACCTCGAACCTCGCCCGGACGAGAACATCGGGTCTTTATATGGTAATCT
>NC_039360.1:165806679-165808021 GCF_003573695.1 Papaver somniferum | reverse complement strand
CCTTGCAACCTGAGTTAAGTGATAGGTTGTAGTTTCATCCAATCTGATATATTTGACGCCCTCGAACCTCGCCCGGACGAGAACATCGGGTCTGTATATGGTAATCTTGCAACCTGAGTTAAGTGATAGGTTTGCAGTTTCAATCTGATATATATAAGACACCTAGAACCTCGCCCGGACCAGAGCATCGGGTCTGTATATGGTAATCTTGCAACCTGAGTTAAGTGATAGGTTGCAGTTTCATCCAATCTGATATATTTGAAACCTCGAACCTCTCCCGGACGAGAATATCGGGTCTGTATATGGTAATCTTGCAACCTGAGTTAAGTGATAGGTTGAAGTTTCATCCAATCTGATATATTTGACACCTCGAACCTCGCTCGGACGAGAACATTGGGTATGTATATGGTAATCTTGCTACCAGAGTTAAGGGATAAGTTGCAATTTCATCCAACCTGATATATTTGACACCTAAAACCTCGCCCGGACGAGAACATCGGGTCTGTATATGGTAATCTTGCAACATGAGTTAAGTGATAGGTTGCAGTTTCATCCAATCTGATATATATGACACCTAGAACCTCGCCCGGACTAGCGCATCGGGTCTGTATATGGTAATATTGCAACCTGAGTTAAGTGATAGGTTTGCAGTTTCATCCAATATGATATATTTGACACCTTGAACCTCGCCCGGCCGAGAACATCGGGTCTGTATATGGTAATCTTGCAACCTGAGTTAAGGGATAAGTTGCAGTTTCATCCAATCTGATATATTTGACACCTAGAACCTCGCCCGGACGAGAACATCGGGTCTGTATATGGTAATCTTGCAACCTGAGTTAAGGGATAGGTTGCAGTTTCATCCAATCTGATATATATGATACCTAGAACCTTGCCCGGACGAGAACATCGGGTATGTATATGGTAATATTGCAACCTGAGTTAAGTGATAGGTCGCAGTTTCATCCAATCTGATATATATGACACCTAGAACCTCTCCCGGACCAGAGCATCGACTATGTATATGGTAATCTTGCAACCTGAGTTAAGTGATAGGTTTGCCGCTTCATCCAATCTGATATATTTGACACCTCGAACCTCACCCGGACGAGAACATCGGGTCTGTATATGGTAATCTTGCAAGCTGAGTTAAGTGATAGGTTGCAGTTTCATCCAATCTGATATATATGACACCTAGAACCTCGCCCGGACCAGCGCATCGGGTCTGTATATGGTAATCTTGCAACCCGAGTTAAGTGATAGGTTGCAGTTTCTTCCAATTTTATATATTTGACACCTCGAACCTCGCCCGGACGAGAACATCGGGTCTGTATATGGTAAT
>NC_039360.1:165805533-165806469 GCF_003573695.1 Papaver somniferum | reverse complement strand
CGTTTCATCCAATCGGATATATTTGACACCTAGAACCTCGGGTCTGTATATGGTTATCTTGCAACCTGAGTTAAGTGATAGGTCGCAGTTTCATCCAATCTGATATATATGACACCTCGAACCTCGCCCGGACCAGAACATCGGGTCTGTATATGGTAATCTTGCAACCTGAGTTAAGTGATAGGTTGCAGTTTCATCCAATCTGATATATATGAAACCTAGAACCTCGCCCGGACCAAAACATCGGGTCTGTATATGGTAATCTTGCAAGCTGAGTTAAGGGATAGGTTGCGGTTTCATCCAATCGGATATATTTGACACCTGAAACCTCGCCCGGACGAGAACGTCGGGTCCGTATATGGTAATCTTGCAACCTGAGTAAAGTGATAGGTTGCAGTTTCATCCAATCTATTATATTTGACACCTAGAACCTCTCCCGGACGAGAACATCGGGTTTGTATATGGTAATCTTGCAACCTGAGTTAAGTGATAGGTTGCAGTTTCATCCCATCTGATTTATTTGACACCTCGAACCTCGCTCGGACGAGAACATTGGGTCTGTATATGCTAATCTTGCAACCTGAGTCAAGTGATAGGTTGCAGTTTCATCCAATCTGATATATTTGATACCTCGAACCTCGCCCGGACTAGAACATCGAGTCTGTATATGGTAATTTTGCAACCTGAGTTAAGGGAAATGTTAAAGTTTCATCCAATATGATATATTTGACGCCTAGAACCTCGCCCGGACCAGAGCATCGGGTCTGTACATGGTAATCTTACAACCCGAGTTAAGTGATATGTTGCAGTTTCATCCAATCTGATATATTTTACACCTAGAACCTCGTCCCGACGAGAACATCGGGCCTGTATATGGTAATCTTGCAACCTGAGTTAATTGATAGGTTGCAGTTTCATCCAATCTGATATATTTGA
>NC_039360.1:165803995-165805391 GCF_003573695.1 Papaver somniferum | reverse complement strand
AACCTGAGTTAAGGGATATGTTGTTGTTTCATCCAATCGGATATATTTGACACTTAGAACCTCGCCCGGACGAGAACATCGGGTCTGTATATGGTAATCTTGCAACCTGAGTTAAGTGATAGGTTGCAGTTTCATCCAATCTGATATATAAGACACCTAGAACCTCGCCCGGACCAGCGCATCGGGTCTGTATATGGTAATTTTGCAACCTGAGTTAAGTGATAGGTTTCAGTTTCATCCAATCTGATATATTTGACACCTCGAACCTCGCCTGGACGAGAACATCGGGTCTGTATATGGAAATATTGCAACCTGAGTTAAGTGATAGGTTTACAGTTTCATCCAATCTGATATATATATGACACCTAGAACCTCGCCCGAGCCAGAGCATCGTGTCTGTATATGGTAATCTTGCAACCTGAGTTAAGTGATAGGTTGCAGTTTCATCCAATCTGATATATTTGACACCTCGAACCTCTCCCGGACGAGAACATCGGGTCTGTATATGGTAATCTTGAAACCTGAGTTAAGTGATAGGTTGCAGTTTCATCCAATCTGATATATTTGACACCTCGAACCTCGCTCGGACGTGAACATTGGGTCTGTATATGGTAATCTTGCAACCAGAGTTAAGGGATAAGTTGTAGTTTCATCCAATCTGATATATTTGACACATAGAACCTCGCCCGGACAAGAACATCGGGTCTGTATATGGTAATCTTGCAACCTGAGTTAAGTGATAGGTTGCAGTTTCATCCAATCTGATATACTTGACACCTCGAACCTCGCCCGGACGAGAAAATTGGGTCTGTATATGGTAATCTTGAAACCAGAGTTAAGGGATAAGTTGCAGTTTCATCCAGTCTGATATATTTGACACCTAGAACCTCGGCCAGACGAGAACATCGGGTCTGTATATGGTAATCTTGCAACCTGAGTTAAGGGATAGGTTGCAGTTTCATCCAATCTGATATATATGACTCCTAGAACCTCGCCCGGACCAGAGTATCGGATCTATATATGGTAATCTTGCAACCTGAGTTAAGTGATAGGTTGCAATTTCATCCAATCTAATATATTTGACACCTCGAACCTCACCCTGAAGAGAACATCGGGTCTGTATATGGTAATCTTGCAACCTGAGTTAAGTGATAGGTTTACAGTTTCATCCAATCTGATATATATATGACACCTAGAACCTCGCCCAGACGAGAACATCGGGTCTGTATATGCTAATCTTTCAACCTGAGTTAAGTGATAGGTTACAGTTTCATCCAATCTGATATATATATGACACTTAGAACCTCGCCCGGACCAAAACATCGGGTCTGTATATGGTAATCTTGCAACCTGAGTTAAGTGATAGGTTGCAGTTTCATCCAATCTGATATATATG
>NC_039360.1:165803768-165803985 GCF_003573695.1 Papaver somniferum | reverse complement strand
CTGATATATTTGACACCTCGAACCTCGCCTGGACGAGAACATCGGGTCTGTATATGGAAATATTGCAACCTGAGTTAAGTGATAGGTTTACAGTTTCATCCAATCTGATATATATATGACACCTAGAACCTCGCCCGAGCCAGAGCATCGTGTCTGTATATGGTAATCTTGCAACCTGAGTTAAGTGATAGGTTGCAGTTTCATCCAATCTGATATA
>NC_039360.1:165802674-165803758 GCF_003573695.1 Papaver somniferum | reverse complement strand
CTCGCTCGGACGTGAACATTGGGTCTGTATATGGTAATCTTGCAACCAGAGTTAAGGGATAAGTTGTAGTTTCATCCAATCTGATATATTTGACACATAGAACCTCGCCCGGACAAGAACATCGGGTCTGTATATGGTAATCTTGCAACCTGAGTAAAGTGATAGTTTGCAGTTTCATCCAATCTGATATATTTGACACCTCGAACCTCGCCCGGACGAGAAAATTGGGTCTGTATATGGTAATCTTGAAACCAGAGTTAAGGGATAAGTTGCAGTTTCATCCAATCTGATATATTTGACACCTAGAACCTCGGCCAGACGAGAACATCGGGTCTGTATATGGTAATCTTGCAACCTGAGTTAAGGGATAGGTTGCAGTTTCATCCAATCTGATATATATGACTCCTAGAACCTCGCCCGGACCAGAGTATCGGATCTATATATGGTAATCTTGCAACCTGAGTTAAGTGATAGGTTGCAATTTCATCCAATCTAATATATTTGACACCTCTAACCTCAGCCTGAAGAGAACATCGGGTCTGTATATGGTAATCTTGCAACCTGAGTTAACTGATAGGTTTACAGTTTCATCCAATCTGATATATATATGACACCTAGAACCTCGCCCAGACGAGAACATCGGGTCTGTATATGCTAATCTTTCAACCTGAGTTAAGTGATAGGTTACAGTTTCATCCAATCTGATATATATATGACACCTAGAACCTCGCCCGGACCAGAGCATCGGGTCTGTATATGGTAATCTTGCAACCTGAGTTAAGTGATAGGTTACAGTTTCATCCAATCTGATATATTTGACACCTCGAACCTCGCCCGGACGAGAACATCGGGTTTGTATATGGTAATCTTGCAACCTGAGTTAAGGGATAGGTTGCAGTTTCATCCAATCTGATATATATGACTCCTAGAACCTCGCCCGGACGAGAACACCGGGTATGTATATGGTAATCTTGCAACCTGAGTTAAGTGATAGGTCGCAGTTTCATTTAATCTGATATATATGACACCTAGAACCTCGCCCGGACCAGAACATCGGGTCAATATATGGTAATCTTGCAACCTG
>NC_039360.1:165802010-165802202 GCF_003573695.1 Papaver somniferum | reverse complement strand
CTCGCCCGGACGAGAACATCGGGTCTGTATATGGTAATCTTGCAACCTGAGTTAAGTGATAGGTTGCAGTTTCATCCAATCTGATACATTTGACACCTCGAACCTCGCCCGGACGAGAATATTGGGTATGTATATGGTAATCTTGCAACCAGAGTTAAGGGATAAGTTGCAGTTTCATACAATCTGATATAT
>NC_039360.1:165799041-165800764 GCF_003573695.1 Papaver somniferum | reverse complement strand
TCATCCAATCTGATATATACGACACCTAGAACCTCGCCCGGACGAGAACACCGGGTATGTATATGGTAATCTTGCAACCTGAGTTAAGTGATAGGTCGCAGTTTCATCCAATCTGATATATATGACACCTAGAACCTCGCCCGGACCAGAACATCTGGTCTGTATATGGTAATCTTGCAACCTGAGTTAAGTGATAGGTTGCAATTTCATCCAATCTGATATATTTGACATCTCGAACCTCGCCCGAGCCAGAACATCGGGTCTGTATATGGATATCTTGCAACCTGAGTTAAGTGATAGGTTGCATTTTCATCCAATCTGATATATTTGACACTTCGAACCTCGCCCGAACGAGAACATCAGGTCTGTATATGGTAATCTTGCAACCTGAGCTAAGTGATAGGTTGCAGTTTCATCCAATCTGATATATTTGACACCTCGAACCTCGCCAGGACGAGAATATTGGGTCTGTATATGGTAATCTTGCAACCAGAGTTAAGGGATAAGTTGCAGTTCATACAATCTGATATATTTGACACCTAGAACCTCGGCCGGACGAGAACATCGGGTCTGTATATGGTAATCTTGCAACCTGAATTAAGGGATAGGATGCAATTTCATCCAATCTGATATATATGACACCTAGAACCTCGCCCGGACCAGAGTATCGGATCTATATATGGTAATCTTGCAACCTGAGTTAAGTGATAGGTTGCAGTTTCATCCAATATAATATATTTGACACCTTGAACCTCACCCTGACGAGAACATCGGGTCTGTATATGGTAATCTTGCAACCTGAGTTAAGTGATAGGTTTGCAGTTTCATCTAATCTGATATATATATGACACCTAGAACCTCGCCAAGACGAGAACATCAGGTCTTTATATGCTAATCTTTCAATCTGAGTTAAGTGATAGGTTGTAGTTTCATCCAATCTGATATATATATGACACCTAGAACCTCGCCCGGACCAGAGCATCGGGTCTGTATATGGTAATCTTGCAACCTGAGTTAAGTGATAGGTTGCAGTTTCATCCAATCTCACATATTTGACACCTCAAACCTCGCCCGGACGAGAACATCGTGTTTGTATATGGTAATCTTGCAACCTGAGTTAAGGGATAGGTTGCAGTTTCATCCAATCTGATATATATGACACCTAGAACCTCGTCCGGACGAGAACACCGGGTATGTATATGGTAATCTTGTAACCTGAGTTAAGTGATAGGTCGCAGTTTCATCCAATCTGATATATATGACACCTAGAACCTCGCCCGGACCAGAATATCTGGTCTGTATATGGTAATCTTGCAACCTGAGTTAAGTGATAGGTTGCAATTTCATCCAATCTGATATATTTGACATCTGGAACCTCGCCCGAGCCAGAACATCGGGTCTGTATATGGATATTTTGCAACCTGAGTTAAGTGATAGGTCGCAGTTTCATCCAATCTGATATATATGTCACCTAGAATCTCGCCCGGACGAGAACATCGGGTCTGTATATGGTAATATTGCAACCTGAGTTAAGGGATGGGTTGCAGTTTCATCCAATCTGATATATATGACACCTAGAACCTCGCCCGGACGAGAACATCGGGTCTGTATATAGTAATCTAGCAACCTGAGTTAAGTGATAGGTTCCAGTTTCATCCAGTCTGATATATATGACACCTAGAACCTAGCCCGGACCATCCCATCGGGTCTGTATATGGTGATC
>NC_039360.1:165797874-165798948 GCF_003573695.1 Papaver somniferum | reverse complement strand
TCTGTATATGGTAATCTTGCAACCTGAGTTAAGTGATAGGTTTGCAGTTTTATCGAATCTGATATATTTAACACCTAGAACCTCGCCCGGACGAGAACATCGGATCTGTATATGGTAATCTTGCTACCTGAGTTAAGGTATAAGTTGCAGTTTCATCCAATCTGATATATATGACACCTAGAACCTCGCCCGGACCATCGCATCGGGTCTGTATATGGTAATCTTGCAACCTGAGTTAAGTGATAGGTTCCAGTTTCATCCAATCTGATATATTTGACACCTCGAACCTCGCCCGGACCAGAGCATCGGGTCTGTATATGGTAATCTTGCAACCAGAGTTAAGGGATAAGTTGCAGTTTCATCCAATCTGATATATTTGACACCTAGGACCTCGGCCGGACGAGAACATCGGGTCTGTATATGGTAATCTTGCAACCTGAAATAAGGGATAGGTTGCAGTTTCATCCAATCTGATATATATGACACCTAGAACCTCGCCCGGACCAGAGTATCGGATCTATATATGGTAATCTCGCAACCTGAGTTAAGTGATAGGTTGTAGTTTCATCCAATCTAATATATTTGACACCTCGAACCTCACCCTGACGAGAACATCGGGTCTGTATATGGTAATCTTGCAACCTGAGTTAAATGATAGGTTTGCAGTTTCATCTATTCTGATATATATATGACACCTAGAACCTCGCCCAGACGAGAACATCGGGTCTGTATATGCTAATCTTTCAACCTGTGTTAAGTGATAGGTTGCAGTTTCATCCAATCTGATATATATATGACACCTAGAACCTCGCCCGGACCAAAGCATCGGGTCTGTATATGGTAATCTTGCAACCTGAGTTAAGTGATAGGTTGCAGTTTCATCCAATCTGATATATTTGACACCTCGAACCTCGCCCGGACATGAACATCGAGTTTGAATATGGTAATCTTGCAACCTGAGTTAAGGGATAGGTTGCAGTTTCATCCAATATGATATATATGACACCTAGAACCTCGCCCGGACGAGAACACCGGGTATGTATATGGTAATCTTGCAACCTGAGTTAAGTGATA
>NC_039360.1:165795538-165797773 GCF_003573695.1 Papaver somniferum | reverse complement strand
GGTTGCAATTTCATCCAATCTGATATATTTGACATCTCGAACCTCGCCCGGGCCAGAACATCGGGTCTGTATATGGATATCTTGCAACCTGAGTTAAGTGATAGGTCGCAGTTTCATCCAATCTGATATATATGTCACCTAGAACCTCGCCCGGACGAGAACATCGGGTATGTATATGGTAATCTTGCAACCTGAGTTAAAGGATAGGTTGCAGTTTCATCCAATCTGATATATATGACACCTAGAACCTCGCCCGGACGAGAACATCGGGTATGTATATAGTAATCTAGCAACCGGAGTTAAGTGATAGGTTCCAGTTTCATCCAGTCTGATATATATGACATCTAGAACGTAGCCTGGACCATCCCATCGGGTCTGTATATGGTGATCATGCAAACTGAGTTAAGTGATAGGTTGCAGTTTCATCCAATATGATATATTTGACACCTCGAACCTCGCTCGGACGAGAACATCGGGTCTGTATATGGTAATCTTGCAACCTGAGTTAAGGGATAGGTTGAAGTTTCATCCAATCTGATATATATGACACCTAGAACATCGCCCGGACCATCGCATCGGGTCTGTATATGGTAATCTTGCAACCTGAGTTAAGTGATAGGTTCCAGTTTCATCCAATCTGATATATTTGACACCTCGAACCTCGCCCGGACCAGAGCATCGGGTATGTATATGGTAATCTTGCAACCTGAGTTAAGGGATAGGTTGCAGTTTCATCCAATCTGATATATTTGACACCTTGAACCTCGCCCGGACCATCACATCGGGTCTGTATATGGTAATCTTGCAACCTGAGTTAAGTGATAGGTTGCAGTTTCATCCAATCTGATATATTTGACACCTCTAACCTCGCCCGGATGAGAACATCGGGTCTGTATATGGTAATCTTGCAACCTGAGTTAAGTGATAACTTTGCAGTTTCATCCAATCTGATATATTTGACACCTCGAACCTCACCCGAACCAGACATCGAGTCTGTATATGGTTATTTTGCAACCTGAGTTAAGTGATAGGTTGCAGTTTCATCCAATCTGATATATTTGACACATCGAACCTCGCCCGGACCAAAGCATCGAGTTTGTATAAGGTTATCTTGCAACCTGAGTTAAGTGATAGGTTGCAGTTTCATCCAATATGATATATTTGACACCTAGAACCTCCCCAGGAAGAGAATATGGGGTTTATATATGGCAATCTTACAACCTGAGTTAAGGGATAGGTTGCAGTTTCATCCAATCTGATATATATGACACCTAGAACCTCACCCGGACCATCGCATCGGGTTTGTATATGGTAATCTTGCAACCTGAGTTAAGTGATAGGTTGCAGTTTCATCAATCTTATATATTTGACACCTCGAACCTCTCCCGGACGAGAACATCGGGTCTGTATATGGTAATCTTGCAACCTGAGTTAAGTGATAGGTTTGCAGTTTCATCCAATCTGATATATATGACACCTAGAACCTCGCCCGGACGAGAACATCGGGTCTGTATATGGTTATCTTGCCACCTGAGTTAAGTGATATGTCATTGTTTCATCCAATCTGATATATATGACACCTAGAACCTCGCCCGGACGAGAACATCGGGTCTGTATATGGTAATCTTGCAATCTGAGTTTAGGGATAGGTTGCAGTTTCATCCAATCTGATATATATGACACCTAGAACCTCGCCCGGACCAGCGCCTCGGGTTAGTATATGGTAATATTGCAACCTGAGTTAAGTGATAGGTTGCAGTTTCATCCAATCTGATATATTTGACACCTCGAACCTCGCCCGAACGAGAACATCGGGTCTGTATATGACAATCTTGCAACCTGAGTTAAGGGATAGGTTGCAGCTTCATCCAATCTGATATATTTGACACCTAGAACCTCGCCAGGACGAGAAAATCGTGTCTGTATATGGTAATCTTGCAACTTGAGTTAAGTGATAGGTTACAGTTACATCCAATCTTATATATTTGACACCTCGAACCTCGCTCGGACGAGAACATGAGGTATGTATATGGTAATCTTGCAACCTGAGTTAAGTGATAGGTTGCAGTTTCATCCAATCTGATATATTTGACACCTAGAACCTCGCTCGGACGAGAACATCGGGTCTGTATATGGTAATCTTGCAACCTGAGTTAAGTGATAGGTTGCAGTTTCATCCAATCTGATATATATGACACCTAGAACCTCGCCCGGACCATCGCATCGGGTCTGTAT